>NC_079149.1:1500000-1786441 GCF_945859685.1 Eupeodes corollae | reverse complement strand
TAGCATTAGTAGAATACGATTTGCAATTTGCCACGATAGTGCGGCAAAGATAGATTTGTATAAATTCATCCATTTTATTGATCAGACTGCGAGAGTTGATTTAAAGCGATTACATCATGTGAGAATGCTCAATCCTATATGTGGAATGTACAGTACAGTATGCAATGCACATAAACTCCACTCTCGAAAATCCATTGAATCCTTTTTCTGCTTCTTGAATACAGGAAATGTGCATCTAACGAGCAAAAACACGATATGGTAAAATCAATTTCTGTAGCGGAAGGATATTTGATATGGGACCTAAAGCTGCTGTTGCTGCTTTAAAAAAAATAAAAATAAAGATCGAACCGGACGGGTAAACTAACGAACGAGCGGACGGACATGATGTTTGCCAATTTTGCCCGAAAAGACAACAAACAACCACTAAGCAATGCTGACACAAAAAAAGTAAAATCCTTCAAATATCTTTGTATAGCTTCGACTGGACCTGTAGTTGGACCTGGACCTGGACAGGACAGAGACACGGGTTGAATGTTCATGTCGCTGTCATTTGCTGTTGCTTGCTGAAAACCAGGCAACGCCATCGTTCGCCATTCCCATTGTTAGCTGGGAGCATAGTTTTTTTGCGTTTGCTATTTTTTCTTTTCTTCGTCCTGGCGTGCGTTGATGTCGCCACTGCCGCGCTCCATGCCGCGCAACACCAATCCGTGCTATGATGTCCTGCTGGGTATATGACCGTTAAATCGGGTTTGAGACTTACGTTTAAGTGTGTGCTTGTTGGATAATCGAAGCATATGTCCAAAATCGGATTTTTAAATCCTTTTCTTTCAGGTTCCTCATGCGGAATGTTTTCTTCCATTGTAATTCTGTAATAATGTTTGTTCTTCCTGGAAAAAGGATTTTTATTCTCTCTCACACACACAATAGTCGTGTTTATTTTTGCTATTTATGCTGGTTGAATATCGTTTACTTTTATGTGTGCATTTTTGTTGTTGTTGTTGTTTTGTATTGAATTCAATATTTGATTGGGGATAACAATCATGACAGAAAATAAAGAAAAGAAAGGAATTTGACTTTTGAATAAACACATTCCATTCTTTGCGTAGTGTAGGAATTTATATTGGTTTGTGTCACGAAAAGGGTCACGGTTAAGCGGTTTTCCGGTTTGCCTTTGAATTGTCTTATAGCTCTTTGGTAAGGGGGTATGAGCGAAAAGATTTTAATGTTATTCCAGATGAAAAAAAGGGTTTAATTCCTCGATAAAATAAAAACAAGGCCATCGAATTTAAGGGGTTTGAAGGCATTTTAATTGTCGCTACCGACCTGATTTTTTAATAAAAATAAAACCTCACAATTTTATAGAAGATAGCTACTTAAAAATAAATGTTATCTTAATGAAGTTTTGACAGCAAAACATACATCATTAAGAGAATATTTTGTGTACCGATCTTAAATCTGGATTAAGAAACGAAATAAAAAAATGAAACTTCTCTGTTCTAACAAACAAATTGGTTTTTCAAGAGCTTGAGAACTTTAAAAATATTAGTAGGCAGAAATATTACTGAATTGACTGTTTTTTTTTTTTACTATCGGGTGGATAATTTTAATTTTAATTTCCAATTTCTCACAACTCTTTAGAATCTGGATGTGTTCCAATAAAATAAGTGCATCTCAGCCGCAAAATAAGTTAATTTCAATTGAGCTTGTATATTGTCGAACCCAATTTTAAGATGAAATCAATTTCATCCCTTTACACCGTAAATGAAGAATCACAAACAGATTTATTTTTTCGAAGTAAATTTTCACATTTTGGAAGCGTTAAAAGATTTATTGGGGCGTTTTGCTTCCCTGGGATTTTGTTATTCCCACGGAATTTTTCAATTAATCGTGAATTTCCCTGAACACACATTTGTTTCAAAAACAACTCAATTCAATGAAAGCTTAATTTCATTAAAATTTTGTTCTGATAATTCCGAGTTAAATTTCTGAGCATCATTCACGTTCTCAATGTTCGAGAGAATGAGCAATTTTGAGGAAACATTTTATCCACGGTATTAAGGAGGATATAAATTCTCAACTGTCGAACCATAAACAAAATCTATTAAAAGTTCTTATGAGCTAAAGAGACAACCTATACTTTTTATGTTTTTATATTAAATAATAATACATTTTTGTACTGCTTCCAAGATTTAGTGAGTACTCTTAATTTGTTTTTTTCAAATTATGAAAACTGAAGAGTTCTGAGCACAAATTCTGCTAATTGTTTAATAATTGCTACCTTTAACAGTTTTCTGAGAAATAATTAAACAAGTTTTGAAAAAATTTAACTAAGTTTAAACTAAAACGATTCATCAGCTTTTCAGAAAAGAAGGTTACGAAATAATTACCCAAGTATATTTCAAAATACTAAAAAATAGAACAACTTTATGTCGAGTTAAATATTCAGACATATATTTCTGAGAATAATGAGGACCGTCTTCTTGAACAGTTCTACGATAAAACCGTAGCCACTTTCTCTACAGTAAAGGTTTTCAACAGGCCATGTGTTTTTCAACTTGAAATTCGATTAAAGTCGTTTTAAAAAGAGTAAAACATACTTTTAGTAATTGGAAGCTGTTAATTTTATTTCCTTAATATTTTTGTCTAGAAATTAAATACATGTCTAATATTTACTTATATGTACTCAATGGCAAACTGAAAATCATTTTCATCCCTAACTTTTAATGTTCACACTTATATGATTAACTTAATCGAGGACCATTTTAACAAAAGATAGGACAAAAATTATATCATTGGAATTTTCCTTTTTCTTGTTGAGCAGCGGCGATAAGCAATAAAAGTTTCATGAAATTAGCAGTATGATGGAGAAAACTTCTTAAGTACTTATATATGTACATACATCTCTTAAGGACTCACCTTTAACATTAAGAAGAGGGTGACATCATTATTTCTAATTCTGAAACGATTCAAAGACGACTTCAGCTACTTCTTCTTTTTCTTCTACTTATAGTTCTCTATAAGAACAGTTTCGAATTGGTCGTGCCGTTAACACTTAAGGACAAAAAACACTCAATTTTACCCCAAAGCCGAATTGAACTTTGATAACAAACGCCAAAGATTAAGACTACACTCACAAAGCACCACTCACTGATATGTACCCCTAATGTCATTCAAATGAAACTCTTTTTCTAGCACTTTGGGGATGATTTTTTTAGTTCGCATGAAGGCATGAAGCTGAAAGAGGTTTGCGAAAGAATCCGCAAGAAGGAGGATAAAAAAAATTAAAATTAAGTGGAAAACTTTTTAACCTCCTTAATGCACATGCCAGTGATACGGTTGTGGTAGGTAAATTTATAGCTTAAAGCTGCAACTGATAGAATGGACCTATCTTAGCTTCGTCGTCGTTGTTGGCATTCAAGCCGGAGGAGTTTGATGCTAAAATTGCTTTTGGTTTGATGGTGCAAGAACACAATAGGAGGAGTATTTTTTTATCTCTTTATTCCTTTTGAGGATGAAATAAACAACTTTGTCTCCCATTGTGCATCATAAACAAAGTCCAGCAAAAAAATAAAAAAGATACACTCGAGTACCCTAGTGAGAACTATAAGAATCACACACAAATTCTATGTCTATGCATTGGGGTTTCTGGGGGGGGAAGATGGACAAATAGATATGCATTTTAGGTTGTATACATTTTGCCGTCACTTTTGCTGTCAATTCAAGTCCTGGTTTCAAACAAGAACCAGAAGCAAGAGAACTTAGATAGGATATATTCTAAACTCGATGCGAAAACTATCCAACCATCACATGTGTAGAGTAATCCTGTCCGACTGTTTAAAGATAATACATCCTGACAATGTATAAGAATTGCAAACACTTTTGACCAAGCTCCGTCCTAGTTATATGTCTTTATATCTCTTACTTACCCCCTGCTGCTATGTCACACTTCTCAAAAAATAAGTGGATATGTGGAAGTGATAGAAGGGGGAAAGGGGGGTTGGGTGTTGTAGAATTTGATGTGGCAGAACAACACACGAGTATATACTTGTATCTAAAACTATAATATACAAAGTGCTCGTCTGGTGGCAACTGTCCAGAGGAGTTGTGGCAAGTCAAGCGAATGAACTGAGATAATCAAATATAAGACTTTTATACATTTGATTGAGATAAGAGAGGTTAAAGCAGTTTATATCTATGGCAATAGACTTTGTATTAAAAATCAATCTTACAGGTTATATATAATTGATATAAATAACGTTTTGATTTTTTCTGTCCACATACAAATATGGTTGGTTTGGCAATGTGTGATTTTACAGCTTTTAAGGTTTTGAGGTATTTGTTTTATTTAATATTAAACAGATTAAGAAATATTTGTTTAACTGAATTATTATGTCCTTTTATTGATCGAAGCAAAAGATATCTAAATGTTAAATTTTTAACAGAATATTATAATGAAAAATATCTATGGTATACGCATTTTTTTTTTTTATGTTTGCATTTCCATTTTTTATTCCTGTAACATTTTAAAACCAATTTAGCAGACGATAGAAATAATTTTGGTTGAAAGGCTTAGTAGCCTACATCCCTCAATAATTCCTGAGCGCGAGTAATGTATGATTTGAAAGAGACTTAGGATTCTTATGCCAACGGCTAATTTGAGAAATCTCTTTTCATGATAAGAATTAGCCATGCAAGATTTTTCAATGCCTCGAAAGAGGCATTGCCTGTCAAAGAACGTTTAGGTGGCACCTGTAGGGATTAAATCCTGTCCTTTGACATGACAGTCCTACTCATTAGCCATCACGCCTCGGTTATGGAACTAAAAAACTTAAGAAACATTTTCTCAATGTTAAATTTTAACTTAAGAATATGCCACACTGTATTCTCCCCTGACATAAGAACATTAATGTCACACTAAGGAGTATACGTACTTTTTATTATAATTTTTCTTTCTGTTAAATTCTGTAAATCAATTTAGTAGAAAATAGAAGTAATTTTACTACTTTAACTTGAACATTTATATTCGAAAGTCTTTCGATTAATGCAATTAAATAATTTTACGGAAACATAATTAATAACTTAAATTCACTCAATTTTTAAATGAAATTATTTTCAATTCAACTGGAAGTGAAATTTTGACCCACATTTGGTAGTGTGCTATTTCTAATTTATATTTATATTCATTTTTAATCGTATCAATTTACAAAAACAAAGTTTTTATTATTTTGAAGTACATATTGAATTCAAAAACAATAATTAAGAAATGAAAAATGTAATCGTTACGTAAATTGTTGTTCTTTTTTCTTACTTGAAATTGTTTTGAAATTTCTCTAAGAAATCAAAATTCTACTTAAGATATTTCCAATCAATTAAGCTAATGAAAAACCTCTCTTCACCCATCTTCTCGAACACAATTTTATCATCACATCATTACTCGCACATTCAAAGGTACCTCCCCTATGGTGCTCCTCCTAAAGCACCTATCATCTTCATAAACATGTACTTGCTTTGCAATGCATCTTATGGATATTTTATCTTCAATATTGAGATTTTTTTTGAGAAGGTGAAGGAGAAATTGCCCCATTGACCAAAGTGTATCATCATTTTGCTTTCGTTAAAGACAAGACAAGAAAACACAAGAGACATAACAATGGCCCTCTTAAGGGGTTGGTTTCACACTTTGGCAAACAACACAAAACAGTTAATAATAAACTCCTTCTACTTAATGAAGTGGCTCTTAATAGCCTCTTTCAGCCGCAGGTATAAACATTATCCATGTGCCATGGCCTTTATCTTAATTCGAACCGGTGAAGTGCATTTATGTAGCTACATCTTTTTCTTCCTGTTCAAGAAGGTGGAAAACGGTACCTACTACTTTAAGTGACATTCTTTTTTCTTTTCAGTGTGTACCTAGTTTATTTTGTTTTCCATTTTTCTGATTAATGGGTGGAATGTAGTAAAAAAGAAATGAGGAATATATTGTTGAAGATACAAGGGAAAAAATATCATAATACTGCAGATGCAGAGTGCACATCGCACCAAGAACGAAAGCCACCCATACAAAGTTCACCATACGAGCATAGGATATGTAATGTGATGGCCTGAGAAAGGACAATTTAAAAGGAGAAGAAAACTGAATGAACCAACTCACAGAACTCAGAACATGGTTCAGCTATAATAGGCTTGCGTGTACTGTAGTAGCAAGTGAAGTCATTGAGTATGGCACTCGGAAGGATATGTTCTCTATAAATGTCAAATGACTTCCTCCATATAAGCTGAAAAGTTGTCAGGCATCGTCATTCTCATCGTCATCCGTTAGGGGGTCGAAGGAAAGGCTTCACTTAATTTTAAGTTTGTGTCATATAAAACAGAAAATGAATGTGAAAACATATTTTTTTATTTAGTTTCTTTTTTCAGTTTTAGATTTTTTATTTTCGTGTAGTTTAGTTTTTCTTCGTTTTTGTATATTCTTGGTAATATCTAGCTACACTTCCTGGGGAAAGTTTTATGTGTACGGCGGCTTTCAGAATGTTGCAATATCATGCGGATTAAAGTTTAGAAATGTTTGCTTTCAAAAGAAGAGCAGAAAAGAGATGTTTAGTTTTTAAAGTTGAATTTTGCATCCAGAACTTGTATTTAACTTGCTTTTCATGAAGAGTTTATGGGTTAACTTTTGTAGGTAAATATTGAGGTTTATGTACCTGAATGAATGTACATATATACATTACATTTATTCTGCCTCTGTACATGATATAACTTGTGTTTATTTTGAGTATTTTTAAGATCTTTTGTCCAAAGGAGTAAATTTTAATATGATGACTAAGCTAAAGACGGAATCTGCATTTTTGTTTTCCTTTGGATTTTTAAGGAAAAATGAACTAAATAATCAAAATAAATTAAATTTTCTTGATGAACTTATGGAGATGCATATACAAAGAATTCCAAATTTCACGAAACGAGGATAACAAAATTTAGTATCGTGTCTTGTGTCCTTCTAAACGTACGTGTTTTACGGAACACTAACACATTCCTTGTGTGACTCATTTTGAAATTAATAATTTTCAACATTCATCCGTTTGTATCTTAGAATTCGTATTTCCCGAAAAATTAATTCCTTAATTAAAACTTCAATTTAATATTCTCCAACTATAAATTCTAAATCTCAAATCATAAACTGCAATCGAATTAAGAAAACGAAATTGCTAAGTGCATTTATTTTTCATGAATTCAAGCAATTATTTTAGGTGCAGTAACATACTCGGATACTCTTGACGTGGTATATAAGCTTCTGTTGAGTTCACACCGAAAACTATTTCCCTTATTATGCAGCTGGTGGTTTCTTCATTAGTATTTTATAAATAATTATTCCCATTTGGGTGATTTTTCAAATTTTCACATTCCATCTTGAGATGGCAGAACTCCAGGACTCCACTCCAGCACCAGGAAGGAGCACAGTATAGGTACAAACATACATAATATAAGTATTTCAAAAACACTCTCACTGTTTAAGGTATACGTTACGTACATTATACTTCCTTGTTGTGAAATATAAAAAATTAAACAAACACACGCCATCCAAAGCTTAGCTACTCCATAAGGAAAATTCTGATGTACCTTATTGTTGCAAGAAAAAATATCGTTAGTCTTGGGCTTGGTATCTATAATGGCTCAGCAGAGTGTTGACTCTTTTGTAGCAATTTTTGAGTGTAGCATTTTAATTATTTAGCACGTAAATTTTCTTAAAACTCATGTTGGAGTATAATGAAGAAAATGCGAATGAAAGATTTCCCAAAGTGTACGTATTACATAAGGTACCAGTTTAGTAGTTCAGAATTCACTGAATGTGATGTGAATGGGGGGGCTTATATTTTTGACTTAATTATATTGCATTTTTGTGCTTCCTAATTTACAAAGAATTTGGGGGAATGTGAAACATTTTATAATCAAATATTGGGGGAGAATTCATTCGTGTTCTTTTCTTTTTTTTATTAATTTAACTTTAAAGTGAAGGTCTTATACATTTTTCCTAGGATTTCTGTCTTGAATATCGACAGAGCGATAACTTCAAAGGGCATTTAAATTTCTTACCTTGAAATTGAGGAGAGTGAATTATAATTAACTCGTCGCTAATGTACCAATCCAAGGAATTACTCGTACTTTTCTAAATTATATTAGGAGGATTCCAAAGATTTTGAATCTGATAGATGAAATTTTTGAATTTCTTTACAATTGCACAAAATAAAAATCTGTATTGGTTTTAGGAAACCAAAAGAAAAAAAGAAGCTAGGATGCTACCCAGACTGATAACTTCCTATCTCGTCTTGCCGATTCATCTTGTCTAAAAGGTTTGTAGGTTTTCGTGTTTTGTTAAAAAAGCTGTAAGTTAAATTATTCTAAGAAGGTTAAAAAACTACCAACAATATTTTGCAACATATGAAAATTATTTTATTTCAAAATCTTTTTTTTGTTAACGAGATTTTTAGTCGAAAACCAATTTTTACCAATTTTAGTAGCATTTTTATTTCTTATATTAATTTATTTTATAATTTTTTATAGATTTTATTTTTATATGCAAAAACGGACTGTCCAGTTTTTATTAAAAAAAAAAATCATTGAATTTCGAAAACAAAATTTTCTGTGAGATAAAATTAATTTGAAGCCAATTTTTTAATTTTTAAAAAGATAAAGTAAATTTTTACCAAGTTTTAGTATTGTTTTTTTTTTTGTTTTTATTTTTTGTACAAAAAACTAACAATTCAATTTTTTTCAAAACTTGGACGAATGCTTGAATGTCTTAAAATTAGTTTGAAGACATTATCTCAAGTTTTTGAAAAGATATTTGAGTCGTAAATCAATTTTTGGTTTTATTTTTTGTGAAAAAAAACTGTAAATGTTTTCGATAATATGAAAACATACATGTGTAAACGATTGTTCACTACTCCATGACAATTTTAGTCTCTTTATTTTGCGCAAAAATAATGGGTTAGACCTTAACTTGATCAAAAGTAATGCAAGCACATTAAACTTAGGGCGTATAAGCAGTTCAATTGATTAAAAAAAATCTCAGTACTTTTATGCATCGTTTTTATAATTTAAAATATATTGGAGTTCTTTTTGGGTTCTTATTTCAATTTTACTGAGAAAATTAGTAAAACTTACATCTAGCCATTTACTGGCAAGTTAAGGTTTTGAATGTTAATTTTAAAACAAAGATTAAGATAATAAAAGTATAATTGCGTACACACAAAAGTACATCACTGATAAAAAGTAGTGGTCCTAAACATCTACCCTGCGGAACTCCTCATTTAACAAAAAAGAACAAATTTCTTAATTTGGACTGGTAAGACATATATACAAAATAAGATAAATTGATAAGGAAAACCAAATGCCAGCTTTAGAATAGTCATTGTTAATACATATTATGTATGAGATACAATTTAGACCTAGTAGACTTATGGGTCACGTTTATGCCCTCTCACGTCTACCCCTGGATGAGTCAAGTGGTATCCCCGAAGACGAAATGGATTGTATAAATGTTTACAATTAAGGGAATGAAATTCCATTAGACTTCGAAGAGATTTGTAAATCGCTAAAATTGTGCACTGTCTTGAAGAAAATTTACAATTTTGCAAAATTCGTTTGGCCTTCAAAGAATGATGGTGAAATTAATTCATATTTTTTTAAAAAGGCACAATTTTCATACAGAAAATGGATGCTTGTAATATTTACATAGAATAGTTGTTCCAAATAATTTAAAAACATAAATGTTGAATGTTTTACATACGAATCATAATGGTATGGTCCTAATGAAAATGTTAGCTAAGTCATATGTTTGGTGAATGAAAAAAGACGATGACATTCAGTCATATGTGACAAATTATTTGACTTGTCAGTCAAATCGTAATGTTTCCACCAAGAAAATATATGCGTCTTGGCCAACTACACATTATCCTTATGAACGTTTTGATGTTGATTTCTCTATTTGAAAAATAAGAACTTTTTATTAATTTTCGACGTTTTTTCAAAATATCTTGATATTATTTTGTATGATATCAAATACAGCGAAAACAGTTATATCGAAACTTTGTAAAAATGTTAGTATTTTTGGTTTGCCAACTGTCTTGGTGTCGGACAATGGAGCTCAGTTTGATTCAATCAAGTTTACAACCTTTTTAAAAAATCAAAAAATGAAAAAGATACCCATCCCAGTATATCATCCATCTTCAAACGGTAGTGCTGAACGAGCTGTCCAAACCATAAAATCAAGTCTATTTTTTTTTTGAAAATCCTTTTATTTTGTTATAAAAGCTTAACGATACTACTTAAAGGATTCACATAGATCAAATAAGAAAACCCTCTCGCTCGGAGAAACTTTCTGCCAACTTTCACAATTTGCACGGCTCTGGTATCAAAAAAAGATGTCAAAAGGCAACACTAGAGTTAAAAACATCACCACAGTTCTGTTGTTCATCAACATTACCTCTCCAAACTCCTGGAATGTCCTTAAGACCAAGAAAAAATATAAAAAAAACGATAAGACTTGGATATGATACGTTTAAGAAATAAATCTGTATTACATTAGGAAATGTATTGTCTTGACAATAGTAATAAATAATATGTATTAAATAATGTGTTTTGAATAATAGATAAAAATAATAATAAAAAAAAATAATAGGCAACACTTATCCATGTACCTTCTTGATGAACGTCAAATAAAGAACTCTCTTCTGTATCAACCACCATCCGAGTAAGTCTTCTTTTTCTTGAGCTTAACTATATTTTAATACAGTCAACCTCTTGACCAACTTCTAGTACTCCAATATTCCTAAAATGATAAATTAAGTTCTTAACGATTGTAATTGGCCTTAGAAGGTTTATTTTATATGGGAAACTTATTTTGTCCTACCCTAATTCTGAAATAAAGTAACACTAGGCCAAGCTTTTAAGTATCTCATTAAAATATTTATTTTAATTTTTCAAGTTTTCCAATTTATATCGAAACATGTAAACGTGTCATGGTGTCAACAAGTTTAAATAAATCAATAATCTCAAAAAGAATACTCAACATTTAATTGTAGTAAAAAAATACAAAATGAAACCAAAAATATTTGATTCACAACTGCACTATGACATTCATTTTTAATCCTGTTTGAAATCAAAAAAACGAGAATAATTAAGAGTCAGAGTCCCATAACAATGACATCATCAGAATTAAATTTTATCGATTCATATTATAAAAGTATATCGGAATTCTCAGCTGTTACACAGATTTTGTTTATACAAATTATAAATAGCTCGCTTATTTCACATCATAAATATTATAATGGGAGTTTAATGCTCCCACTATTTCGATTGTTTGTTTACATTTTGTGTACACAATATAAATTCACTTCTCTGTTGTACTTTCATCCATTTTATCCTTAGAATATCATTGTCTTGCCAAAATATCCTGTTTAATGTCGATTTTAACTTGTAGTTCACCCAAATCCTTGTTAACGCTGTTCGCATACACTACTCGTAGGTGTACGTTATACGTACACGCATCACCCTTCAGCTTCTTCATCGTCATTTTTAAGTAGAGGAAACAGGAAATAGCGGCCATAAGCAGTTTAATACGATAGAGAGCCAAAACATACAAAACTATACCCACAGAGTTTACAATGTGTAAAATACACATTAAGCTTATTTACAACCGCATTGTGCTGCCGCATATTAAGCGGCTATTGGTGCGGCAATGGAGATGAAGAGGCCTGCTGCTGTACAATCAGTTGATAGGCATCAATGTCACGGTACGGCAATACCGCATGTTGCTGTGGCGTTTAAATGGTTTGCTGTGTAATGCAGCCCAAACTCCAGTGCTGCCAAACCCGAAAGCCACCTTCACCATCTACCATATCCACCATCGACCATCTACCATAACCATATCATCCTCCTTGTAGTGCAAACATCAACCACTATTTATGTTGTGTTCCCATAATCCCCTTAGCCCGCCCGCCCGTTCCAAGAGCAAAATAAAAACAACAACTCCACCGCATCAACCACAACCTGATACCTTCAAAAATATATAATAATATAGTGTTGCATGAATGCCTGCTTGCTGCCTGTAGCCTGTGTTGTGTCCTCTCTATCTCGGTTCAGAAGAGTACACGCAGATTTAACTGCAAAAATATATGAACAAAATAAATAAATAGAACAAAAAATACGACATCCTAGAGATGAATTATATTTGTTGTAGACTTTATAGCGATCCACCACCAACCACCACACCATATAACCCACTTTTTACCATAACCCGCCTGAAAATCCCACAAACGGGACCATAGACATGCACGCTTTGATTGTCCAGACCTTTTGTGCGGAAATATGTTTCTCAATGTTTCTCTTCTCAATCTCAATCAGGTGGCAATGAATTCGACCAACAGTCGGCTGATTTTTCAACCTCACACTGCAACTTGATTCCAATTCCCGCCGTGCGAGAACAGCTCAGTGCTTCGAACGCCACCCTGTCACCCCAGAGGGTGGGAAATTTACACCTAGCCCCCACCATGTCAACATCTTTATCGGCCGGTGGCAGCACAAATCGATACTTGACTCTGAGAAGCCCCATTCCCCCGATGCAGGGACAAGGCCAAAAGCCTCGAAATAGCTATCCGGAGTTTCTTCAGCCGAGGCTTTCGTTGAATGGAACCGTTTCGGGTCACCGGCACTTAGTGCCGTCTCCTCGGCCGTTGTTTCGGGAACAAAGTTCACGATCCTTTCAGCCATTTCTAGAGAGTTACACAGGCACAGTGGCTAGCGGCGGCGGCGGCAATGGCGTTGGCAGTGGCATGCACACGACAGAACTGTCAATTACGCCATCTGTCGCTGGCGACGAGCAGTATATTGATTTGGGCAGTTTAAGGCGCTTCTCAATAGATCGTCAGAGTTTCAATGGTAAGCAAACTTGACTGGTTCAAAAAAATGACATAGGAATTTCGACATCATCATTATAGACCTTTTTTAATTCAAACATCCCTTAATTTTTTATAAACTTAAGACCTAAGCAATTTTTAATTGAGATTTTAATTAACTTAGGTTATTTTTGTTTGTGTAATTTAATAATTTAGATCTTGGATCGAAATTTGGAATGTCGCGGCCGCAATTCGGTCAAAGCGTTTCACAGCAAGGTTTCTTTTCATCACACGACAGCCTAACAGCACCATGTGTAACACGTGCCTCAAATCCACATGTAGCCAGCACTGCCTCCGAAATGGATTTGACACGAAAGCCACAACGACGGAAATCAAGGGGCCGACTGAAAGCTGGCGAACAGCCTCTGCTCGGCTCATGGAATCGCACTGGAATGAGAGGCTCACAAGATAATACATTGGGCACTGGCGCTTTAGCGTCCAGTAATCAAATAAATAGTGGAAATTATTGCAATGGAACTGATAGGTAAGTTAATACCTAGAAATAAAATGGTTGTGTTTGAATGTGTTTTATTTTTGGAAAAATTAAACAAAACTTAATATATTTTACTGAGTAAATCTTCAGCTTTGTAGAAATTGAAATAAATATGAAGAACCAGCTTGGAATTCAAAAATTAAAGTTGAAAAACTTGAATTTAAAAAAAGAATTCTATCGAAAGTTTAGTGATAACATAAATTACGTTCGTGAATTGAATTTAGTTTTCCTTCAACTTTTTAAGTATTAACAGCAATCGCTAATTGACATAGGATTTTTTAAGACCTTTTAAGTCTTCTGTTCTTGAACATTTACTTCAATAAAAGGAAGATATAGAAATAAAAATTACACATTTTTTTTACAAATTCACAAAGGAAATTAGGTAAATAGTCGAACCAATAACCTTTATTTTAGATGTTCAAGGATATTAAGCTTGAACTCTTAAAGAATTTTGGGTACCTGTCATTTATATTACTACAGCGCCGGTCATTAGAATTAGGTTCACACCATTTAAAATAAACTAGAGCCGGAATAATTCTGTATTTGCATTTTTAAGAGTCCTCCTTTATTAACACTTTCTTCAAGGCATGAAGAATTGAATTCGTAAAAAATTTTAACTCGATATTTTAACCAAACATTACCACATTAACTTACGACGGAGGCGATAGAGAAGTCGAAAAAAGTGGATCCCCCTATTCCGTCCGTCTGTCTGTATATTTTCTTCCCTACAGCCCAAACATCGATTAACTTCAAATTTGGCAATTAAGGTTTTGTTACATTTTATGTTAGGTTTTTTTGATAAATTTAAGGCTAAAAATAGCAGTATACAAATGTTTTGGCCAAAAATCGTATTTTCTCACATACAAACCGATAAATTTTTCTCCCTAATTTTTTTTCTTAATTTCCCTTTTTTCAATTTAAAAAAAAAAATTTTTGTATTGGTCACTCCTATAGAATAGTTATTTTTTTTTAGTTTTCTTCTCAAAAACTAATAAACTGATTTCAATAAGTTTTTTCTGCACAAGCTCTTATAATATCTCAATAATATTTGGTCATCAAAAAAATCAAATTTTTGAAAACAGATTATTTGCAAACACATTTTTAAACCTTAAAATATATGAAATATTTTTAAACGACCTAATAGTGAATTTTATTAATCTTAAAATTTTTGCCTAGGCCTTTTGTCTTCACGTTCGAGTCATCCCCAAACAATAATATTTCGGTCAGGAAGACTATTCAATGTTTTGTTGTGTTATCTAAGCTTTCTTGGCTCTGTGGAAAGTCCTTTCATGAAAGTTCTTATAAGTATTTTTTGATATTTTTAATGAAAAAACTCTAATTCAATCGTTCTGAAACACAATACTATAACCTATACCAAAACAAGTGAATGCTTTATCCTTAATAACACTCTCTTAACGGTGAACCACTTTCTTTTTTTCTAATTGTAGACCTTATTTGAGGAGCTGACTGGCAACTACGCATAATTATTTACTTAAGGTGGCGCTATAGTCCTGTGTAAACTAGGGCCTCACCGAACAAACTACACCATCTAGATCGGTCTCAGCTCGATGTCTCCAGTTTCAAGCTCTAAATTGAGTGAGGTAACTTTCTAATTTCCACCAATGTGTGGATTCGAAAACTTTCCGGGCGGGAGCATTGGTTTCCGTGCGCTCTACGTAACCAGCCATCTTAGTCGTTGAACTTTTACACTTCTGGCTAAGTCTGTGTCGCAGTACAGCCCGTACAGCTCGTCATATCATCTTCTCCTCCACCCCCCTTCTATGCATACGGGACCTTAGATCACACGAAGAATTTTTTTTCTCGAAACGACCCAAACAGCTTTTATCCGCTTTTGTCATTGTCCATGGTTCAGCAGGACGGGGATGATGAGGGCCTTATATAGCAACTCTTGGTCCTTCGAGAGAGGGCTTTGCTACTCAATTGCTTTCTTAGCCCAAAGAAACAGCGCTTAGCAAAAGTTATTCTTCGTTTGATCTCAGCGATGGTGTTGTTTTCTGCATTTAAAGCGCATACTAGGAAGATGAAGTCCTTGACTACCTCATGCTATTAACCAACTTATCTCCAGCGAGTGGCTTTATTAGACTTCAGCTTAGATATGGCAATCTTTACTTCATCTAAGTCGGGAGGACGCGATTGTTGGCCTTCGTCGTTTATGTTGAATGGATCATCCTGCCTGACAGCGGAATTCGATTCGTCGTCGCCGTTATACAGTCTGCAGAAGTGGTCCTTCCATAGCTTTAGCATTGACTACGGTTCCACTATGATGTTTTCACTCTAGTCTTTGCAGCCTTCGGAATATTTGTCTGCCTTTATTTTTGTTACTAGATTTTCAATAAAACATGATTTCAAAAGAACATTGCTTTTTTTTTTGTTGTCTCTAAACTCTTGTTCTTGTTTGTTTCTTCTAAATATATAAGTGGAAAAAAGAAGGTTTTCCCTTATAAAAGCTGCGAAGCTATTCTATTCGACCGCAGTGTAAGACCTAATGATAAAATGTATGCAACTTTAATATGCTACCATGACTTGAATAACGTGTTTTACGGGCACCAACTGATCATGAGTTTGCTGTGCAATGCGTAGGGTATCGGCTCCAGTAGATTCTCCGTGTAGAAACTCTGATGTAGATACATCAAATTTCAGCCATCATAGTCAAGTTGTCTTTGAAGTATTCAAACCTTACAAATGTTTATATAGACGAGGGTTGGATGGCGTCTCATTGCTCGTATGGTAGTATATAAAACCAATTTCATATGCGTCCTTATACACAAAGCAAAAAAGGATTTTTTTAAACTATGCTCTCCATTCCGATATACTTTACTGCTCTCAGGTAAAACATACAATTACTATATTTAAAAAAAGTAGAAGAAAAAATAGTAATGAAGTCTTTGTTGATTTTAAAATAGCATAGCTCAAACTCTATTAATAGAAAACCGCACCGTCAATGAAACCAACTCATGAGCATGTCACAAAGCCAAAGAATACCCATCACTACATGTCAAAGTGGGTGCGTTTTTCCAGTCCCAATCCCAGTCCCAGTCAGAGTCCTTGTAGATACCTCTGTAATTATAATCAAAATCACAGGATATTTTTGCAGAACAAAAACAAAAATTAATATAAAAAAGTTTTCCTTTATTCCTCTCACAGGACTAAGGAGTGTATAATTAAATTTCTTTTTATTATTATTTTGGCTTAAAATATTCACTATGAAAAGAATAACATCTTTTTCCTTCTTTTTTATTTTGCACTGCTCACTGCTCAGCCATCTGGGGAAAATTAAAAACCTTTATGATGAATTATATTTTTGTGTACCGAAAAATGAGAGCTAGCCATTATATAGGGTGAAGAGGGGCAATGGGAGAGGGGTGCGAGTCTATTCTGAATAAATTGTTTTTAATTTAAGTCAATTTTATACGCGAGTCAAAAAGAAAATGAGCTTTCTGTGTCAAATGTATATGGATATTATTTTTGTTTAAATTAAAAACTCAAGTCACGTCGAGTTTTTTGAAAGTACTGAACCCCAGTATTCAGTACGACTACTGACTGATTATTGTACAATTGTCAAAAATTCCAATGAGAACGCTGCTGACTGCTTCGGCAATTACAAAACGGAATAGTGAAGAGAATTTTAAGCTTCTAATATTTCAGATTATTATCAAAATACAGTGGATTTTATTTAAGAATAAAGTAAAATTCCTACAATGGATCAGAAGTGGAATTAGCAAATAAAAATTTAATGAATTTAAGACAATTCTTCTTTCTTCAATTATATTTAATTTATAAATATTGTTGATCCTTATAAATGTTGTTTACTTTTGTTGTATATTTTCAGACTAAACCGACGTTCTGGTTGTGCGACAACAGCTAGCGGTTGTAATCCAAATAGTGGAAACACCTCAAATCTACGCTTTCGCAACAGTACTAGCTCAGCGATGACAGCCGGATCGGCGGCTAAATTCACATTCGTATTCGATCCGGCGGGCCGGCTTTGCTACTATTGGTCAATGGTTGTTAGTTTAGCATTTTTGTACAATTTCTGGGTGATAATCTACCGGTTCGCCTTCCAAGAGATCAACGGCAAGACCATTGTCGTATGGTTCTGCCTTGACTACCTCTCGGACTTTCTGTATCTTGTAGATATACTCTTCCACTTTCGAACCGGCTACCTCGAGGATGGCGTACTACAAACGGACTCCTCGAAACTCCGCCAACATTACATGAACTCAACGACATTCTACATTGATTGCCTGTGTCTACTGCCATTAGATTTTTTATACTTATCGATCGGTTTTAATTCGATACTGCGCTCGTTTCGTTTAGTAAAGATCTATAGGTTCTGGGCGTTTATGGATCGCACCGAACGCCATACGAACTATCCCAATTTATTCCGGTCAACGGCACTCATTCATTATCTCCTTGTGATATTCCATTGGAACGGGTGTTTATATCATATTATTCATAAGAACAACGGTTTCGGGTCCCGGAACTGGGTGTACCATGATTCGGAGTCGGCCGATGTAGTTAAACAGTATTTACAGAGTTATTATTGGTGTACGTTAGCTTTAACGACGATCGGTGATCTGCCCAAGCCCCGGTCGAAGGGTGAATATGTTTTTGTGATAATGCAATTACTTTTCGGTTTAATGTTGTTTGCAACGGTTTTGGGGCACGTGGCGAACATTGTGACATCGGTGAGTGCAGCGCGAAAGGAATTTCAAGGTAAGTTTTGTTTTTAAATATTTTCTTACTTGTTGTTTTTTGATTAACTATTTTTGTTTTTTGAATCTGAATCATGAGTAAAATGATAAATGATATGCGTGAATTGATTCTACAATTATTCGAATTAATAGTGCCTGCTTTAAGTGGGGTGGGAAACTTATTATAAATTCTAATTCAAACAATGGAAGGGCCTATAGAATAATGCGTAGGCAAGGTTCCTCATTTATCATTGAAGTTTTCTCCCTCACAAGTCACGACTGCTGATAAGAGATTTTCTTGTGGATTTAAATTTGTTAAAGTGAAGTGAAAAGTTGCTTCTAGGAAGAAAGGTCTGGTAGCTGTTGTGACTCTAACAAAA
Source organism: Eupeodes corollae (assembly GCF_945859685.1). Lineage (NCBI taxonomy): Eukaryota > Metazoa > Arthropoda > Insecta > Diptera > Syrphidae > Eupeodes > Eupeodes corollae. The sequence continues at coordinate 1,767,903 of NC_079149.1, read as the reverse complement.
CTCTATATAACCTAATCTGTCTGGGTGTTTGAAACACCTTTAATTTAAGAACTAATACTTTAAATAAATACAAGGGAACTTATTCCGACCAGAAACTTTTGAAAAGTGGTTTTAATTTCACGAGGGTAAGACTTTTAGGTATTTTGATTATTAATTGTGTCTAAGGATAAGCATTTGGTTTTTGATAAAGGAGTTTGGTATTAATTTTTCATTGATTTTCTAAAATTTTTAAAATCTTCATAAAGAGAGATTGTGATAAAAATAATCAGCATAGATATTTATTTGACAATGTTCCCAATTTTGGACATTATGCTGGCTGAATGCTTGATTTCCATACTCTGGGTAAACAATAGTACAACTTTTAAAATACATAAGAATTCAAAAATATTCTTAGAAATAACTTCAACATTTATATTTTCAAAATCTTATTTTTCCAAGAACTCTGACTTTGTCTGCCGTTCGTGTTTTTCTTTGCATTTTAAGTTACTTGTTTTTCTTTTTACTATTTTTCTCGCCAAGGGTGTCACCGCGAAAAAGTAAAATAACTCGAGTTAAAAATTCTCTGCACTCTCAAAACTCCATAGTGGTTCGTGGCTTTGTTTGAAAATTCCTTTTTGTTTTCTTTCTCTTTTAAGGAAAAGTTTAGTTTTTCTCTTGTTCTAACTCAATGGAGGAAATTAGAAGCGACAAGTAGGATTAAATCGTCATGGCTTTTCAGAAAATGCAAGACAAAAAGAAAAACTACACAAGTAAAGTGCAAAAAAAGAAGGGAAAATAGGTAACTTCCCTTTAGCATATAAAGTCAAAGGTAAGTTCCCTTCTAGGCAGCAAATTTTGTTTGGCTAATGGAAGCAGCTATGGTAGCGGCAGTTGGCAGTATGTACCTTTAGGTAATAGTAAGCGAGGAAGAGTGTAATATGAACGTGTTTGATGTGGGTAATGGCATAAAGGATAGGTAAATGTGTAAAAAGCATATAAAAGAGGAGCTTGGTTTCGATAAGTATGTTATATAAAAGTGCTGCTGTTGAAATTGGAATAAGGAAATTATTGAAGTTTTTTTTTCTTACTCAAGGAAAATGGTTTTTGAATCTTATGATTTTTTTTTGTTTTTTCTTTATTTTAGATTAAAGTCTTCAAGCTTAAGTTTCTGAGAAAAATGAGAAATAACGAACGATTTTGTTTTTGAGAATTAAGAGCAATAAAAAATGAAACTGATACGAGTTTGGTATCAGGATTTTGAACCGCATTCTGAAATATTATATGACCAACTGTACCTTTTGTACACAAGCCATCATCAGCTTTTTCGATTTGTAAAAACAGTAATGGTAAAATATGACTTCCTCTTTAACATGGAAATAAGATTATAAAAGTATTGTTTTTATATCCGAGTATGTATTTGTATTTGATATTTTTGAAACAATACAAAATAAAGAAGTATCGTGTTTTATAAGAGAATCTTAACTACTTTGTCCAACTTTTAACGAGTCTTTTCGATCTTTAGAAGATTAGAAGATTACGAAAGATAATATTTAGTATGAAGATAAAAGATTTTTCTTTGATAAACAGCTAATTTTTCATACTACTTTAGTACATTGCAAAAATCCATTTGGATCAATTGCAGGAAGAAGGAACCTTTTGCAAATTGAATCTTCAAGATAATCTCTAAATATATATGTAAAAAGCTCTAATAAGCACAACTATAGTGATTTTATCATATTCGTATATTATATGGTAAATTATTTTATGAGATAAAAATATAAGATTATATATAAAAACACAATTTGGATGTTACTATTTGGGGTTTCCATTAACCATTAACCTTTTTTCAAATATTAGGAACTTATACAAGTTAATAAAGAAAATAGAGTTGATTTAGAAGAAAAAACGTTTTGAAAACAAAATTCCAAATAACTAACACTATGTTCTTTATGATTCAATGGCCCTTTTAATAATAAGACAAAGCTTAAAAGGCTTATGTCAATATAAGAACATTATTAAAATGAATGAGTCTAAGAAACTCAAATTTTCAAATATAGAGCAAAATAAGAACTTTAAAGGACGAAAAACAGGCTTAAATATAAAAATAATTTTTTCAGTATAACATCATGTAGGTAAATTAACAACAATTTCAACCTTTCTTATTTTAGTTGGGTCAGATAGAATATCGTATTAAAACCTCGATTTCTTGATGATCCAAATAAAGAAGCCACACTTTTACTACTCTTAAAAAATCCATAAAGTTTCTGCACTAACACATTTCTGATGGAAGCGTATTGAAAAGTTTACAAGAAATAATAGAGTACGAGTTTCTGTAGTTTGTCGTGCAAAAAAGGGAATATTTATAAAGAAAGCGGAATTCCTATGTAGGTTTCTCATGTGCGAAAAAGGCTCTGTTGAAAAAAAAATGTCAATACTTTAAAATAATGTAAATGAAGTACAGATAAAACTTGCAAACATCGAAATGTTTCCATTGACTGCATTTAGCAATGATTTTTACAAATATTTCTTATGGATGGTTTTTAAATAATGTTGAGTTGTTGGAGATGGTTGACATATGCACCATCCCAGCAGCATATAGCATATTATTGTAGTTTTTAATTATTATTCTTCAAGAAATTAAAAGGGCATAGCTTTCTTAGCGACTGGGAGACAAAAGATCATTTTTAAAAATTGTTATTTTTTGGTCGAATTTAAATGTTGGACCATAGTAACACTAAGGTATTTAAAGTCTTCTACACTTTCAACTATAAACCAAATACTGTTGCAATCGAGGCTTCTTTCAAATGATTGACCTCTATCAGTATGTTTACTACAACTGTGTGAATGAACAATTATCGGAATGCCAGGCGATACTTTTCGGGTACGATTGAAAAAAAAACACAAGCTTTATTTTATTTCAGACGATTAGCTATGTTTCGCAAACTATAAGTAGGTGCAAATCATGATTTATAAAAGCAATTTGATTTTAGGGACCAGAAAATTTTACCTATCAAAGAGAACTTTAAAAAGGAGAATAAATGTAAATAAGAAAAAAAGGCTGAGATGCGAAACGTCTGAAAAGATATTTGAGTCGAAAATCAATTTTTACCAACTTTTGATAATTTTTGTGTTTAGTTTTTTATTTTTTGTCAAAAAACTGTCAATTCGTTTTTTTTTTTTCAAAATTGTGTGGACTGTTGAAAATATGTTTCTTATATTTAAAAATTTTAAATTATAATTATTATAATCTCAAATTTTTAAAAAGATATTCTAGTCGAAAATCAATTTTTAACAATTTTGATTAATGTTTTTTTTAGATTTGTATTTTTAATAAAAAAACCAGACGTTAAAAACTTTATTTTTCGTTGCACAAAATTGTTTTGGAGACAAAATCATTTTTTATTCGTAAAATTTCCGACGTGACAATTATTATTGTTCAGTTTTTTTGATTTATAAAAAAACCTTTAATAGGAGTTTTTTTTCAAAAATATACTTGTTTGGTATCACGTAACAATATATTATCTAAAATTTAATTTAAGTCTCTAGCGTTTTTGGATCGTGAGATATTAAGGGTTAACTACTATGTTCACCTTTTTTTAAACTGCTATGTTAAAAAAAAACCGCCTAGTAATTTTCTTGAGAGCCCTTTCTGCATCTTTCTGCCTTTTTGTCTGTATAACAAAATTTATTTGAAGTCGATATCTCTTCTGGTTCTTGACCTATGAACAACAAAAAAAACGTCACAAACGTACGGACGTACGTACACACGCACTTACAGACATCTTTGGACTCTAGGAACCTTGAGACGTCGAGAAATGCCAAAATTTTCAATTTGAGAAATCGGACCCATTAATAAAATGGGACCAAGTGCGGAACCCTGTGGAACTCTTAAGTGGTCAGTCTTAGGAAAACTATATCTGGACTGAATTTGTTTGCAACGCGTTCGAATCCACGGAAGCCAGCTTTATAAAGTTTATCTAGTAAAATGTTAAGACACCACGACGTACGTGCGTTTTGTTAACAAAGTTGTCAGTTGAATTATTCTAAACAATTTTAAAATTACTTAAAATATTTTGCATATAATGAAATTGTTTGATTTCAAAATCTATTTTTGTTAACGAGATTTTTAGTCCAATCAAATTTTAGTAGCATTTCTTAAAAGTTGATATTTCTTGTACAAACAAATACAAATTCGGTGAATTTAATTAATTTGAAGTCAATATCTTCTGTGATTTACGAGAATATCACTGAATGTTGAAAAAAATATTTCTAATAAGCCAAATTTAGTTTGAAGCCATCTCAATTTTTTTGAAACTTATTTGAGTCGAAATCAATTTTTAGCAACTTAAAGCAATTTTTTTTAAGGTTTTTAATTTTTATAAAAAAAATTACCAGATATCAAAAAATTTATTTTTTAAGGCACAAAATTATTTTGGAGATAAGATCACTATACGTTCGTAAATAATTCGTGGTGAATAATATTTTTCTTTTCAAATTGTAAAAAAATCGTTGATTGGATTTTTTCCAAAAATATATTTGTTTAGTATTACCTTACAATATATAATATAAAATTTAATTCAAGTCTCTAGCGTTACTGGTTTGTGAGATATTTAGGGTTAACCCAAATTGCTATGGTAAAAAACCAACCATCCATTTTTTTTTGAGAAATTAATTTTAACCAATTCTTAGCATTCGTTGTATTTCTATTTAGGTTTTTTTTTAACAGTCAATATAATTTTTTTAAAATTGAACAAAATGTCAAAATCGGAATTCTTTGTTGCAGGTACAAATAATAAGTTTAATTGTTTTAAGTTCACTCCGATTTGTAGTTGTTGACGTATTTAAATTTGGCATTATAAACAATATATAAAAACATTTCTTTGAAACATATTTATTAAATTTAAGTTTAAGGTATATACTGATTTAAATAAACGCTAATAGTATGCATAAAATTTCATATTTAATCCATTCAAAATATCCAATCATTTAATCGTTTTTAAAAAATATAATAAAATAAATTAATTAAAATAAAAAAAAATAAAGTTTTTGTTGTTATTTTAATCGTTGTTTGAGCCTAACAATTGTTTTATATTATATTTAACTAATTAATAATAATTATCAAGAAGACTGGGAAATAATCCTTTAAAGTTAAAAAATAAATACATTCATTGTATAAAATTAAATGAATATACAAATTAATTGATAAGAACAACAATACACAAAAGTAGAACAACATTTATGTTCACACATCAACAATTTTGAGTGCTCAAAAGTTAAAGTTTTTGAATTCAATTGAAGAGTTCAAATGAATGCACAATTATTGAACATTGTGTCAATTTAACAAGTAGAAAGTACACAATCATAAACTGATATCCTATCGACAGCGATTTTAATTCACAATTATCAAAAGTAACCTATTCTGATGTATTTACCTATACAGTTCGTGTCACATGAATAGGCACATGCTTTATACGTTTTTTATTTCCCGATATTTCTAAAACTCTTAGGTTTTTTTGGAAAAACCTAAATGTAGAACGAATGAGGTTTATATTAAATTTATATTTGAAAACAAAAATGTTTGGATTAAATTGATAAATTCAAGTTTTACGAAGGTTTTTCCAATGAACGTCATAAAAAGTACCAACAACTTCTTAATTTTGCAACAAATTACATCATTTGAAATCGAGAAAATCGGAATGGCAAATACCGTCGTCTTTTCCGATGAACAACAAACAAATTATTTGAATGGACCTGATGAATACAGCTCCTATTTTTATGATTTAAGAAAAAAGGAGATCTATCTTGCAAAACGGCACAGCCAAGGCGGCGGTACACAACATATCACAAAACTTTGTTTTTTAATTTTTTTCAGTACCGAAATCATTCTCCAAATTTTCAAAAATTTGTCGTTGGGATTCTACTGTGCATTCAGCTTTATGATTAAGAAGCCCTTGAAGTGAAACTTCAGCTAATGAATCCGATATTTTTATCGTTTCAAGTGGTGGGTAACAATCTTGTTTGGCATTAAGAACTTTTACATAGCTTGGAAAAACATCGATTTCAGTTTTTTGGTTTACCAAGTTCCTGATGATTTGGTACTGATGTTTTGACAATTTTGCTTTAACCTGTACTTGAAAGTATGATTTGTTTCAAGTGGTTTAATTTGAACACTTTCTTTGGACGCCTCCTCTTTGTTGTATACGAGCTTTCAAAAAATGGCTGTTTTGGTCTGTCTTGAGGTTTTTGTGAGATATTCACTTCTGATTGGTCTTGTACAGAATTAAAATCTTCTTCGAAGAAATCAAGCCAAGTACTAATTTTAGACAAAAGTACGTTTTTGTTCTTTGAAGAGGGCTCCCACCTTCTTTGAAAGCATTTACAAAGATTTATTATCTTCTTTTTTGCTTCCAAATCATGAATTGTATTAAATTGTTTAAAAATTGTCCAAGTTTAGTTGGCTTTTGAAGCACTACCAACTTTCTTAGCTGAATGCCAAATATTGAAAATATCGATTCCCTTTATCACATTGCCTGAATCTAAATCAGTGTTTTATTGCGGGTCAACATTTTAAGATTTGTGCCAATCTGCGCTCAATAAATCATATATATTCTGAAAGAAGAGAAATAGCACTAAATTTTGATGTATAGGTTATAATCGGAATTTAGCGGCATTTGATGGTTTTTTTCTTCAGAAAAACACAAATCATGCACCAGTTCTAATGAATGTTAAAAAAAAAGAAAAAAATATTCAGAAAACTATTTAAATGCCGTCATGATATATTGTTTCAATATTTAAATCACCTTTTTTCAAAAATTAACTTTGAACAATCTCCAAAAATTGATTTATGCGAAGTCGTTCTTTCAGATTTGTTTTTTATTCTAAAATGCGAAAAAAACACAACTTCGTGATGCGACTGAGAGCTAACAACTTATTATTAATGAGAAATCTTACTGTCACTTAACTGTCCCGTTGTCATAGATAAATTCTTCATTAAAAATAAGCAATTTGATTAACCTTGAAATTTTGACCTTTGACTTATGAGCGGAACCACTGTACAGTGTAATGGAATGGGGAACAAGGGAAACTATCACAGTGGAGCCGGATTTTCAAAGCTCTTAACTGACGGTAATAACTTACAAATCGATTCGGAATTATTTGGTGGACAAGGATAAACTTCCCAAAACAAGTTTAAATCTCTTGGATAGAATTCAAAAAAGGGCTTTTAAAATGATAGGCGACAGAACTATAATCGAAACATTTACATCGCAAGAACACCGCCGCAATGTTTCATGCCTTTCGTTGTGTAATCGATATTTTTACAAACAAAGTTCTGTCGAATTAGCCAGTCGCATTCCACCCCTTAAACAATTCAGCCGTAATACTCGCACTTCTAGGAATGCTCATCAGTTTACCCTTGAGCTCAATTTCGGACGTACTGTTAAGTACAGAGATTCTTTCTTAAATCGCACATCGAGAATGTGGAATGCTTTGGCCAACTCTGTTTTTCCCTCTCATTTTGATCTTCAGAACTTTAAGACCAATGTGCACCGGTATCTCCTTTTGAATCCTTCACTATTTTCCTAACGCTCGCATTGTGTTTAAATATAAACATATAAAGGGTACTAATAACCCCTTGAGTGCTTGTGAATTAAAAAAAAAAAAACAAGATAATGCACCTTTATTCAGGGCAAAATGTGAACCTTTTACCATGGCCCCCATATTCTTCTGAACTGAACATCATGGAAAACGTGAGAGGATGTCTTTCAAAAGAATTCTATAAAAGAGGACGGCAATACCAAAAAAACCGAAGAGATTATTGAAGCCATAAAACGGGCACAAATTTCGTTTATTATCTGACAGCACTCTATGAATCAATACACCACACGTCACTTGAAGTAATTCAGAAATCAAGAAATCATTAGGCATCACACTTTACTAAACATTTTTTCAATCCATTCGATTACACCAGTATTTACCCAAACCCTTGTTATTTTTTTTACTCTAAAAGGTCTTACAGGTAAATTTAGATCTTGTCCTTATTCATGTGACACGAAGTGTATGTTGTGTTTTATGTGAAAGGTACATATTTTATAAATACTCATTGTCATTATTATTGATGTTATCCTTGTTGAATTTACACATTCCACTCTCAATTCATATTTAATGTTCATGTGCATTATTGATGCAAAACGATTAGTATACATATATTTCATAATTTGAATATTAATTCAAGATTCAGAATGGAAACTAAAAAAAAAAAACAACAGGTCTGTTAACTTTATCATGATTTAAGGTTATTATACAAATAAGTGTGTCCTGATGGCTTGCTACTCCAAATTGTTTAAGAGTTTACTAGTTTTATTTATAAAAAATCATACAAAAAACTTCAATAAATATATTTATGATGAATTCAAGACAGTATAAATTATGCTCTTACAAAATAACAAATTCTTAATTTAATTATAGGGATATTCATTAAATTCATTGACAATTTCATGACACATAAATCCATCAAATTATTGTACTCAAACCAATATATTTATATAGGTTAGGTACTATGTCTCATTCCAACTTTCTATAATAGTCATGTAATACAGATTAACGATAGGAAATACTTTAATTGGAACCTATGTACTTTAGATACATATGCAGGTATATAATATATGCAATGAATAATCCCAATCGATGGACATTTGTAATAACGTGTTTAATAGCAATATATGTAAATTTAATTAATTTCAATTGACCAAATTGATGAGTTTACATTCTTGTAAGACAACAAATTCATTGTTTTCTATTTTAGTGCATCAAATTGCATAAGAAGAAAGGACTCAAATTTCAATATAACCATTTTCAAAATACATTAAGTTAATGGTGCACAAAAAATTATGATGCATTAGCAAAGAAAATAATGCAAACAAATTGAAATTGAGGTCAAAATGAAAAAGGAAGACGAAAAAATGAAAGAGGACGTCTCATAATTCTGTCCTCATAGCGGACTTCTTAAAAGTCACGCTGAATTAAAAAAAAAAAGAGTCTTGGATGTGACCAACTCTTATATCTTCCCATTTGTGCCCTTCAGTATGATTATTTTATTTTACAATAAGTGAAATTATAATTTAAGGAACTTCGAGAAGAATTAAATCAATAAATTGGAGCTGTTTTTGATCGAGACATTCAGAATCTTAAACAAATTTGATGGCACTTTTGGTATAGGATTAAATTTTTGTGTAAGAAATCTTTTAATAGATTAAACAAGAGTGAAGTCAATATCTTTATTTGTGTTCAAGATATTTGATTAAAAAATAAAATATAACTAATTTTAAGTAGTATTTCTCCAGTTTTTAGTTATTTTAAAAGATATTAACAACAAAATTCTTTTTAATTAAATAAAATTAGTTTGTAGTCAAAAGCTTTATATGTTCTCATGGTATTCAAATCACTTTTTGGATTTTATTTGTATCTTGAAAACTATTTATTGAATGTTTTTTAAAAATAAAACCATGTGTTAGAAACGTGCTTCTTTGCTGCACAAAATTATTCTACAGAGAGAATTTTTGTTTAATAAGGAATTCGGGGATACAAATACTTTTCTTCGGTCTCAGTTAAGGAAACACCGTATATAGAAAAAACCTTGTAAAATGTAAAGACTGTACATTTTTGGACTTAGGAATCAGACTTACTGATTATTTATTTATATTTTTCAAAACGGATTTTCTGAAGTCGAAAAATTGAATAATTTGTATTCATTTATAGAATTATCCTGCTTCCCATAGGAAGTTATTGTAATTGGTCCGATTTGTGGAATTTTTTTACATTTCTCTTACATTTGAATGTCCCAAAATATAAATACAAGATTTTTAGAGAAATGTATGTGCGTGCATGTGTACGTACGTTCGGGAAGCTTTTTTTCGTTGTCCATATTTCAAGGACCAGTAAAGACATCGACTTTAACTAAATTTAGTCATACAGACAATAATACAGAAACATGAAGAAAGGACTTTAAAAAAAAGTGCGGAAATGGTGGCTGGTGGAAAGCCGCTAAAACTATCACTGGAAGAACCAACACAATATTTCAGCAGAATTTTATAAAAATTGTTTCTTTGAATTCGTAGACAGCAACTGTTACTGCAAGCTTTAAAATGGCAATTATACCTAGGTATTAGGTATATCTACTACACAAAAAAGGATATTGTATGATCCCGAAAATAACAGCGCCATTCTCTTTTTTTGAATACATCGGCGAAGCTATTCAGTGCTCTGATTTTTAATAGGTTAACGCAGTGGGTAAATGACAAGGAAATACTACGCGAATTTCAAGCTGGGTTTAGGAGAAACTACCCGACCTTAGATCAAGTATTCAAACTCTTTAATATTGCGAAAAGCTTTAAACGCAGGAAGAAAAACTTTATGCTTTTTTCGTCGATTTTCGTGCAGCTTTTGATACAATCGCAAGTGAAGCACTCTTGTCATAAGCAATATTAATTAGGAATATCTTCCAAAATTGTAGTTCTATTAAAAGCAATGTACGAGAACAATGTGGCGTATGTATGGGATGGCGAGTTTGTTTCAGAGGAGTTAACAACACAAATGGGAGTAAAACAACGATGTGTCTTAAGCACTCTAATCTTCATCTTGTTTATAAATGATATCGTAGAAGCAACCGGTAGAGGAATCCAGTTTGGAAACATGCGAATACCTGCTTTAATGTTTGCTGATGACATAGTTTTTTGTCTGAATTTGTCGATGGATTGCAGCGAACGATGAATCGTCTTGAAAGCTTCTGTAAACTTTGGAATCTGTCCGTCAATCTGGAGAAAACTAAGGTGATGATCTTCAGGGAGAAGATAGTAGGCACGCAAACAACGAAAAGTGGAGATATCAAGAAGAGTATGTTACAATAGTGCGGGAGTATAAATACTTAGGGGTTAGAAAACATTTTCAAAGCTGGCCGATGTAAAAACGGCAATTTCTTCAGTGTGGAACCAATGCATTGATAATGAATACATTTATCATAGTTCGAAATTGAACAGTTTTCGTGCGACTGCTACCTCCATACTGCTTTATGGGGCACAAGGTTTGGGAATTCAAAGAAGTCGGAAGGTTTCTGAAGTATTTTTTAAAAAGTATTTTTCTATTACTAGCTTGCACACCAATAAATCACACTTACTATGACAAATTTAAGACGGAAGTACAATCATCACAGTACAAAATGATCTACAGCAAACTGAACTTCGACCTTAAAGAACTGACGTTCTTTCAAAACAGCTTTTCACTCAGCAAGCAAGAGGTGAAATCATCATTTTAAACTCATACTACACGTCGGACCTTCCAATTTTGTGTGACCTTTGGGAGAGAGAGGATATATATCATTTCATTGCCAGATGTCCCTTCCCAAAAGAATTCCGGGTTAGTAAGTTTGGTGTTACTTTGATGGATTTGGATGCAGTCATCGTGTTTTTTACACCTTCATGAAGATTTTTATCCCTTCTGATGTAGCTATAACCTACAAACCCTATATTCTTCCGAAACTTAAGTCCGATTTCCATATTTGGGCAGAAGATTCTATAACCCTTGAGTCTCTTGGACAGAATTTAAAAGAGAGCTTTAAAAATGAAAAGTGACCGTTGTCTAACTAAATTTCGTGCATCTCTCGAAAACCTTCGTAAGGTTTCATGCTTGCCATTATTTTATAGCTACTTTCATAAGCCATGCTTTAACGAAGTAGCTAGTTGCATTCCTCCCCTCAAACAATTCAACCGTAGTACCCGTTCTTCTGGGAATGCTCATCAGTTCACTTATGTACTTAAACTGGGACTTACTGTAAAGTAAATATATTCTTTCTTAAATCGCACTACACGAATGTGGAATGCTTTACCAGAATCAATATTTCTCACCTGGCATATAATGTAACGTGATACGAAACTTGTATAGTGTTGAAACGAATGTAATCAACGGTTTTTTATAAGTCAAAATAAACTGAACAAAAAAATTGTATCTCTAAAATATAATATATAAAATATTTGTGTTAAAGTTTTAAACAAAACAAGTTGACAGACGGGACGGGAAGTTATTAGTGTGGGTTGCATCCTAGAATATTTTTACTTTTTATTATGACATAAGTTTCATCAAGATGTTATTTTGAACAAGTTATTTTGAAAATTGATAATTTTTGAAAACGTGATAGTGAGATGAGACAAACCTCTCGCATACTAAATTCCACACGCTCAATCTTAATCTTCCTTATGAGACTCAAGTGGTTCTTGACATATGGCAAGATGATAAAGGGTTTCCCAATATGCAGACTTAGGACGATACTCGCTTAAGACTACGGATTTAGATTATATAGACCATGAAACTATTAGAAATATTTACCGATTACAATAACTTTTAATATTTGAAGTTAAAAATATTGATTGATTTTATTTTCGTTGCATTTTGTAACCGCAAACTATTCAAGCATATTTCTTGACAACAGTTTCTGTGATTTTTAAATGAGTCGAATTCAAATTAAATTTCTGTATTTTTCTTCATAAGATTTTATTCAAATAAACTTTTCCTTAGAGCAATTGTGCATTTATATAATTTCTTCATTGAATAATAATTTGATATTTTCAAGTGACTTCGACTACATACTGAAGGTTGTATAAAGTAGCATTCTTATACAACAAACAGGAATGTAGTTTTTTAAGTTGCTTGTTATGACCGCATTTATTTTTAACTTTCAACCATAATTTTATATACAAAATTCGAACCTTTTTACCTATGAACGTGAAAGAAAATAAATACAAAATAAAACTTCTGCATTTTTTAAACCACGTTTTGTAACATTTTTCAGCTGATGAATTTGGGACATCAAGTTTTGTTTGTTAAAAAAATTTGAACCAACCGAAATAGATAAACTTTTAAAAACTTTAATTTTATACCCTTTGTTATCCAGATTTTCTTCAAAATTATTATTCGCTTTCCCTAATAGGTATTTTACTACATTATTTTTATAGATATATATTTTACTTCGCGTTGTTGGTTGAACTTACGCGTATTTATAGTCGTCGTTGTCGTCACTGGTTGATAGATAAAGTTCTGATTAAAAGTTGGCAGTCTGTCGGCAGCTCTCAGAAGTTTTCAGTTTTCCAATTTAACGCGTCAATTCTTTTCTACCCACTGTACTCTACTTATACCCACAATCTAATTCTGAACTATACCTGATCCTTTTGGTGGAAAAGGATATACCCTTATTTTACTGTCTCTCAACACTTAATTAATTTAAACCTTTTCGTATATTATTGTGTGTTGAGCTCAGTTCCGTTTCCCGACAAACCAACCATTTTAATGGATTAAATGAAACTACTATAAAATGTTGCCAATTGGGTCCTTGAAATTCTTAAGTTCTACCGAAAAATCTTTTGGACATTTGTCAAGAGGAAGATATCTTTTCCTTCCTTAGAAATTTTAAAAAATTGTTAAAATTTTTCATAACAGTTGGCAACAATGAGTCAATCCTTGTATAATGAATAAGAAAACAAAAACAAGGTCCCAGCCCCCATCCTCCTCTGTTTTTCTGAGGGTTAAAAGAAGTTAAACAAAAATGTAGCAGATTCTCTTCAGGAGATTAAACCGAATGCCGACAAAGTTTACCCTGACTGATGATAGCGCTTTTGACATGTGTACCGAGGATATAAATTGTGTGGCCTGTCATCCTCATACAATGGATGAGAATGATTCGGTGTTCCGTTACGTTATATAATCATATCTCACCTATTTCCCCCTCCCACATCGCAGGATCCCCCCTATCTTAGAACATACCTTTCCCTCAGTCTTATTTATCATTTCTTCACTCAAGGCTCACAGTCACAGGGTAAGGATTAATGCTAGCTCACATTGAGATCCTTAAGTGTTCTGTTCGCTTTTCGAATTCGTTGAAGGAGTAGGAGTAGAAGTAGAAGTATAAAAATAATAATATTATATTGGTAACGAACGAACAAATAAAATATATATACATAGAAAGAAAAAATCTGACAGGGCTCTAAATGAAGGATGTGAATCAATATTATTATCGGCTTAATGGAGCGGCAGGATTGGATTAAGATTTACGTTTGCTGTCTAGGAACTTACGTATGCAGTGACAGGGCTGTTAATGGTGGAGATTGAAGGTGTCTGGGAAAAGAAAAGTGCTTAGCAATAGCAATCCCCTGATGGGAATTGGAAGTTACCTCCACCAATACTCCATTTCCACTGCCACTGCCACTTTCTCCGTCACCGCTTAATACTGACTACGTTCGTCTTCATCGGCGTCGCCGTCATCGTCGTAGTCGTAGTCGTCGCCATCACTTCACTTACATATTTATCAAATAAGTGAGAGTGATGAGGAACGTGCCTTATGATTAACGATAAGTGGGTCGATGAATAGGTGCCACATGAATAGTAATTCATTATCATCTATGGGTTTGTTCACTGATGAGAGCCTGATTGTAACATGTGTCGTACAAGCGATTGGATTAATCATCAGGATGATGTTCAGATTGATTTGGTTGGTGGCGGCGGCGGCGGCGTTGACGACGTTTTGTTGTGGAGCTATAGACACATAAGTGCTGTGCACAGATTTTCATACCGATACCTATAGGATTTTCTTTTTACAAAGGTAGTAATCTGTAATCATGAATTTAATTTTATTATTTATGATAGAAAATTAAGGACATGTTTCCTTTTTTGTCTTTTGATGTTATTTGTCATTTTAATCTGAGTAAAAAGAAGTTTTATTTGCAGAACAGTTAAGTTATTTATAAAAAAGGCTTTGAAGGTTACATGTCTGCTTATGATGAAGGGTCTATGCTAAAAATAAAAGCATTCAAGTATGTTGACCCCTTTTTTGGAGTTCATATTATTTTTGTTCGAAGAATGTTCGAGATGAGAAATATTTTTGTTCAGGTTTTTAATTTTGTGCTTAAAAATACTTTTGTTGGTTTTATTTTAAATTTGTACCAAATTTATATCACGGGATTTTGCGTGATATAAAATTTAATTGAAATTGATAGAAATTTTTCTTCTTAAAAAAGAAGGTGTAACGTTCAGCTTTTAAGGATCGTGGCAGAAGAAGTCGAAGTTGCAGGATATCAAAGTCGAGATACACTTTTTTGGTCGTCCACGGAGTTTTAGTGGTTCTTTTTCAGCTTTGCATAAATGCTCAGCTATTTCAAGTTTGAAATCGAACAAGGTTAGGTGAAATTGAAGTTGAAGCTTTGATCTCATTACAGACAGTCGATGCACTTCTTGCTTTTGTTTTCATTATGAACGTCCAATGCTCTCACTGTAATTTTCTAACTACAAAGTCTGATTTGATTAGTTGCGGTGTTTGCAATTCCGGTTTTCATATGAAATGTACTAAAATCAGTGATTCTGATCGGATCGCGCTCGAATCGAGTAGTGATTTGTTTTGGAAGTGTGATACATGTAAAAGCATTTCTTTTCTTGGATGCATTCCAAAGATCAAAGAACTTTATACTTTTTTTGTTGACCATAGTTCAGAATTTGATAATCTTGTGAAGCCTTCTCGTATAACGCGCTCTCAAGTTAAGCTTACGGCTGAACAAAAAAACAACAATAAACAATTACAACTTTTTAAAGAGAAGAATATTCCAACATCTTCTCCTAGAACATTGTCTTCTTCTTTAACTAAAAACACCTGCTCACTCTCATCATCTCCTGCTGTGAAGGGTGTTATTAAAAAGACACTTAAAGACAAAAAAAAGGAAAAACCGGTTTTCGCATCAAAGCTTAATACAAAAACAACAAGCAATTCGAACTCTTTAATAATACAGAGTGACGATTTTGCTGCTGCGTGTGATGTGAAAGCTGCGAATAATGGTGGGGATAGTGTGATTGCTGCTTGTGTCTCGTTTGCTGCTGTGACTGGTGCATCTTCTCTGTCCGCTGGTTCTGACAGAACTGATGAAAGCTTACTTCTAATTAGTAACGATCTGCGTACCTCTGATGACGTCAATAAAGAGCTTAATAATCAAGTAAAAAATTGTGATCATCATGTTGGTGGCGTTATTAATTTGGCTGGTAATGGGACAACAAATGGTGTTGCTGTAAATGATACTATTGTTGCCGATACTGTTGTTGCTGAAGGTGAAAATGGTGGTGTTGCTGGTGTTGTTGTTGCTAATGGTGTTGGTACTCAAAATGATGTTGCTGATCTCGATGAAGTTGCTGATGATGCTAATGTTGCTGGTTGCAGTGGTATTAGTACTGCTACTGATCCCAGTAGGAAATTTCAAAAAATTCATCGGTGAATCACCAACTTATTCCTTGGTGAATGGAAGCTACACCCCATGAAAACATGGTGAAAACATCAGTGAAATTAACATGAGGATTGGATTGGCGTTCACCAAGTTGTGAATTTCATGGTGACTGTTCAGTGAGGAAATCACCAAGCAAGTGCATTTGGTGTATTCCAAAGCGAATTGTAGTTGATGAAAAATACCGTGAACGCACACCGGGGAAATCACTGGGTTAGTGGAGTTGCTGATATACTTCTGTACTTTACATTGGTGAAAAATGTGATGAATGTTCACCAAGGAATTCACTTTGCAAAATTGAACG
The DNA here is from genome assembly GCF_945859685.1 of Eupeodes corollae. NCBI lineage: Eukaryota > Metazoa > Arthropoda > Insecta > Diptera > Syrphidae > Eupeodes > Eupeodes corollae. Next base: position 1,751,319 of record NC_079149.1, on the reverse strand, counting down.
CCTTTTTCATAAATGAATATTGACCAGTGGTTTCCTTAGGGAAGCCAATGTAACTCATTCACTAATGCAAATTGACCTGGTGAAAAATGTAGTGAATGTGCATAAATGAAGTCAATCATGTTTTTATTATCGAATTATTTTTTACTCATACCTAAATCTTTGGATACAAATATTAAAAAAAAAACAGTCATGTAAATTTTTATGATTTTATTGAAAAAAATGATGCCAATGTGAAGATCCCATTTTTTAGCTGCTCCGTGGTGACACACAAACGTTTAATGTCCGCTCTCATTTCGTCTATCATATCTTGTTGATTCTATACAAAATGTAAAGCAGATATATATTAATTTCATTTAATAAAATAATAGTAGTTATAATTACCGTTTTCTTAAAAATCCGCCTTGCCTGCTTTGTGGGTGAAAATTCAATGGAGTCCATTGCCGACTGTTTAGATCCGGAAGCCTTTAGAAAAAGAGCAATAAAATATTACTAAATAATTGTAGAAAGGGATTTGTAATTTAAATGAAATTACCTGAATATTTTCCTTGTCAATTTGAACACAAATTCTACCAATTTACCAAAATATTCACTTTTTTACACTTATATTTTATTTTCTGAACTCTTTTTAATAATTTTAAGCTTTACTCACTTGTTGACACTATGAACAATGGAATTCAACTGGAAAATTGTTTCTCGAAAAAACAACAATGCTTTCGAATCCGAACATTGCAATCAGCGTTACCATTTCTCAAAAAAAAGTGGAAGTAGGTTTTAGGAAAAAAGTGAAAATATCTTTTCATATTGAAAACAAACAATCAATTCCAAAATAAGACTAGGGTCTAACTTTAAACATTAACAAACAGAAAAAAATAATATAGATATTCACTGCAAATGCAAATACTCAAGCGATTTTTAATTCTCTAGAAAGTTTTGAGACTACGTACAAGAGTGAGAGAAAAAAAGAGTAGATTCAGTCTATTTTTATTAAAATTGAAGTAGGTAAAAAACAAGATATTGAAAATGAAGTAGATTTCAATATTTTGACGATGGTGCGAATTAGGAAGTAGATTTTAAATTTATTTGAAAAAAAGAAGAAGATCTACTTCAATTGAAGTAAAGTGGTAACGCTGATTGCAATCCTTCAACCATCCGTCGCCATCACCGTCGGTCGTTGTTGTTGGAAATAACTTTGTTTCTCGAAGCAAAAGCTGCCGAACGGGATATGCAATTTTTTATTATATGTTAAAAACCCGAGCATTGAAATTCTAAAACTAAAGCCAATCTCCGTATTATTCAGTGGCAGGTAGAGAAGAAAAAGGCAAATATAAACAAAAACAAAACACCCATCTCGTGCTTCATATCGGGAATGAAATATTTTACAAGGAAAAAGATAGGGTGGATTGTATAATCATAGGAAAAACGCAATGCCTTTCAGTAAGGATTTCATTGCATGCTATTCCTCAATGATTCGAGTAGCTGATTTCCTTGGCGATTTCACACAAAATTTTCATTGGTGAGCAAATTTCCTACTGGGATATTGTTGCTATTGATGGTAAATGCGTTGCCGCTGATATTAATAATAAAAGTGATAGAGAATCTGATGAAATCCGAATTAATAATGAAAAATTGACTAATAATTCAAAAATACCAAATCGAAGACCCCAAGGCCTCAATGGTATTAGAGGTCAGTGTGATAAAATAAAGGTTATGCGAAAAAATAAATGTTTCCATATCTCTGGTTTCCACCCTGATACTACAATTAATGCAATCACTGAATTTATTGTTTCAAACTTATGTGCGTATCCAAATCCTACAGGGATATCTTGTTTTTTGCTCAATACTAATAAGCAAAGGAAGCAACATTTTATTAATTTTAAAATAATTGTCCCATTGGAGTACAGTAGTTCAATATACGATGCTGCTTTTTGGCCTAGTGGGGTTACGATACGCCCCTTTATAAATTTTCCAAAAAACGAATAATCACCAGTTCTCAGAGATCTGAGAACTATGCTTCATGCTCTTTGAATGAAAATACACAATCTGCTGCCAACCTGCCTCCGCTTTCATCTTTAAATTCTTCTACAAGATCATCATCTATCAAATTTGGAAATAAAAGCTTTTCTTTTTATTATCAAAATGTAGGTGGGTTAAGAACTAAACTTGATAATGTATTTGTTTCTTTTTCTGCATGTAACTATGATATTATTGTTCTTACTGAGACTTGGTTGTCTGAAAATCATTATACTTCGGAAATCTTTCCAAGTTATTTTACTGTTTTCCGAAAAAATAGATGCAAAATTAAAACAGGAATGGATAGGGGTGGAGGAGTATTGATTGCAATTCGTGCTTCTCTATCATGCAGGGAAATTGTATTGGAATCAAACTGGTCAGATACTAACCAAGATATTGATCAAATTATTGTTGCCATTAAAGTAAACGAATCAGAATTATTTATTGTTGCAAGTTATATACCACCTAAGAGCTTATTAGACTTTTATAATTTACATTTATTGAATTTAAAACAGATTTTAGATAATTTGAATAACCTACAACATATAATTTTTGCTGGAGATTTTAATATTGGTAATATTAAATGGGAATTCGACTCAGAAGATAAATATTTAATTCCATTTGGAGTTACAACTGAAATTGAATCACTTGTTATAGATTTTTTAAGTCAATATGATTTAGTCCAAATTAACCATGAATATAATGATCTCAATCGCATTCTTGATCTAGTATTTGTTGATAAAGAATTTTATATTTGTATAGAAAAGTCGAATTTTCCCATTATAGGAAATACAAAACACCACCTCGGAATTGAGGGTGATATAATGTTTTATAATTATTTAAAAAATGAAAATGTAAATAATATTTTTATATACGATTATCAAAAAGCTGACTTTGATGCAATGGTTGAGTTTTTGTTGTCTTTTTCGTGGCAAAATATTTTTACTGGTTTTGATTTAGAAAATGATTTCTTTGCCTTTTCGTCTGTTTTACAAAGTGCTATTGAACAATATGTACCACTGAAATATCTAAAAAAGAATTCTAACCCTATCTGGTTTAACAGGAGATTAAGTAATCTCAAAAACCAAAAAAATAAAGCATATAAATTATATAAAAAGAACAAAAATAATCCAAGTCTTCGAAACAGCTATCTAGATATTCAAAAGAGATTTGACTATCTAAATAAATTTTTATATCATAATTACTTACTTTCAGTTGAAATCGATCTTAGAAGTAATAGTAAAAGGTTTTGGAGTTTTTTAAATACTAAACGAAAATCATATGGATTACCAAGCTGTATGCAGTACCTAGGCACTATTACGAGTGAGTTATCCGAGATTTGTAATTTATTTGCAAGTTACTTCCAATCAGTTTATTCCTCTGAATCTGTTTTAATTGATGAGCCTTCAGGGGTAAGAAAATGTATTGATCTTGGGTCACTTATTCTAAGCCAGGTTGAAGTTGAATCAGCTCTTTTAAGCTTGGATGTGAATACAAGTGAAGGTCCAGACAATATTCCGCCCATACTTCTAAAAAAATGTGCGAGAGCGTTAGCAGAGCCGCTGACCCTAATTTTTAATTTATCTCTTGCGACTGGCAATTTCTTGCGTTCGTGGAAAATTTCGTTCTTGTCTCCGATTTTCAAATCAGGTTCTAAACACGAAATAACAAATTACAGACCAATTTGTAAGATCTCTGCAATACCTAAATTATTTGAAAAAATAGTTTATAACAGAATTTCACTTGTAACCCAAGGTAAAATATCGGTCTTTCAGCATGGTTTTGTTGCAGGTAAATCAACATCGACAAATTTGATGATTATGATAAATGCCATTATATCTAATTATATAACTCATTGGTTAGATCTGTGCTGGAATACTGCTGTACAGTTTGGAATCCATATTATTCAAATTCATCGAAAAGGATAGAAAATGTTCAAAGAAACTTTACAAGATATGCTTTTTTTAAATTGAGATGGAGGATTATAAGACCTTCCTACGAAACCAGATGCTTATTATTTGGAATGAAATCTCTAGAAACTCGGCGGAAATATTTTTCTATAATGTTCGTCAGGGATATAATAACTAGACATATAAAATGTCCTCCGCTTATAGATTTGTTCTATGAGGGAAATGCGCCCTCAAGAGTTACGCGCGAAAGATTTTTGATTTATGAACCATTCCATCAGAGAAACTATGGGCGCAATGAGCCTATCACCCGTTGCATCAGAGAAGCTAATGCATTATGCGAAAGAATTGATTTTATGTTAAATTGTACAAGAGATGCTTTTAAATCTATTATTCTTAGCCAAATTTAAATTTGATTCAAGATGTTTTCGAATTATGTTTTTATGCTGTTATGTTCTATTATTAACTTATTATTTATCTTGTAATACCTATGCGTGATTTCACTGTTAAGTTATTTATTTATTTATTTATTTATTTATTGTATAATACATAAGAATTTTTAATCTATTTATTGTATATATTATATACCCACCTACAAACATGTGAATATTATATTTGTATTTAATAAGTCTGTAAGAGATGAAAATTCTCTAATTGATGAAATAAAGTAAAACTAAAACTAAAACTAAATTCATGTTGATGTGGATTCTAATCCACACATTCACTACTTTTTGCAAACAGCTTGTGAAGTAGGAAGAATTGTATATGCTTTATCCTTTCGTTAATAACGAAGTTTCACTGTTACCGGATTCATTCCCACACCAAACTAAGGTGAACTCCATCAACACTTTTTCAAACATGCTTCCACGTCCTTCCTTCATCAATTTATTTTTCGGGATTCTCGAGTTCGGTACGCGGTTAAGCCAAAGGAAAATTAAATGAATAGACTTGTAAATTTGGGCTATTATACCAGTTATCAAAAGATAATTTGTAGTTGACATTTTTGGCCAAAGTAGATGTTAATCTGGTGGTAGAGCTTCCAGATCTGGAGCTCCATCAGGAAATGTATTGCTCTGGTGTCCAGCAAACAAGTCGAAATCGTAGCTTAATCCGGAAATTCCACTCAGAACTTGGTTCTAATAGCCCAATTCATTTGTGTGGATTGGCTGGGTTCTACTGCTTCAGTTCATGGCGACATTTTGTTGGTACGATATTTCATTCATCAACGGTAAGAAACTTTTCTTTTGGCATCGTTCTCCTATTTTCAGCAAAAGTGAAACAATTTGTCTTGTCCTATTGCCCAAGTGGAATGGAATTATAATCCTCGTTGAAATGGACGAAGCTATTGATTTTTTCAAATCTATTGCACGTTATTGTTTTGTAAATGATCGGTTGTCCTACAGTTTTTTTCCAGTAATGCCTTAAAGATGAGAGTCGGCAACAGGACATATCATTACGATGAATTGCTCTATTTCCTCTTTTGTAATACTGACCGTATTGTTTATATTGTCCTGGAATGCTTTTTTATTTGATTCGTCACTTATTTGGTTCATTATCCCATCAGTAAACAGGAATTTAAAACATTCCGATGGGGTATTTAGGGACTTTCGGTCTCGAAAATATGAAGGTTTTCTTTCCGTTCCCAGGAATATGTCACTTTTCTCCATGAAATTTTCTTTTTTAATTTTGTTTTCTGTACCCTGGATTTGCCTTAATAGTCTGAATCTATAGAGGTTCTTCCACCATAACGACTTCTTCTTTGTTTTCGAATAGCATCTCAGTCTTTAGTTCCATATAAGAGTCACCTTCCAACCGATCATCACTTTGCACTTGATCCCCAGGATTGGGAATCACAAAATCGGATCTTCCGTAAAAATGTCGAGTTTCCATTTCTTCAGTTTAAGAAAACAATTATTGTAGATAAAAGTGAAAAACAAGTAAAGCTAAAAAAAGAGTAATAGGCATTTTAAATCATTTCTTAGAAAAAGGGGTTAAAAAAGGATTAAAAAGTAAAAGCCAGAAATGGCCTTGTATGCGGTATAGGGTTTAAATAGGGCCGTTTACAATAGCTTCCTAATTAAGTTTAAAATGGTTTCAAATGTCAAGTACATTTAAGATTGTATTCATATTGCAGTTAATATGAAATATTTTTCAGTACAAAATTATTTGAAAAAGGAGTTTTTAATGCTCTTTGAACAATTTGGTTTGATATTTTTGAATAAACGAAAACTATTAACTCTCAGTCTTCCACAATTTCAAGAACTTATTATAAATTTGTTATGGGTAAGGCAAGTTACGGAAATGACAATATATACCACCCTTTGGCAAAAAGCCAATATTTAAGAAGCATAATAAACATTAACTGCAAAAGTCCAAATACAAACAGAGAACCTAAGGCTATGTCCTTTAATTTCACACTTATTTCAATTCAGTAAATTATCATCGCATCTGTGATTTATGAATCCAATCGCAAACTCCATACATTCAATACCATTACTTTGAGTCATTAATTAAACTCCAATTAAAGTTCACAAAAGTATGACGAACTTTTAAAGTTTCTCCAACAAAATCAACTATTGTTTTAAACTTAAGTCATATTTTTATTTCTGGTGTAGTTTTCTGTATTTTCGTTCTTTAATATTGTTTTTTTTTTTTAACTCGTACTTTTTACTTATATCTTTACTTTAAGTTTGGCTCAACAGAAAGCAAAAGCATTCAAACTTATCCCAAAAATGTTCATTTGGCTCTGAGAAGCTGTTTTTTTTTGTTTGGTTCTGCTCCCTTTTTGGTTCTACAATTTCTATAAACATTGAACAAACAACTTAAAATTTTGTTCTAGATATTTTTAGAAAATTCCTTACAAAAACAGAGGCTTCAAGGATCCTTTATTTAGGTGCCTTGCCTACCTTCTATACGACGACGAGTAGGTTAGGTACGTCGTCGTCGTAGTCCATCGTCGTCGTCGTCCTAGTCTACTTCTACACATGGCTATTATTTGATAATGGCTGAGGCTATTTACCAACTTGTTCAAGTCTGAATTAATTCAGTTGTTTTGCTAGAATGGAAGAAGGATAAGCAGTTCCATTGCCGCATGGCATATAATAGAATAGCACCGAACCAAACAATAGGAAAGGAACGACCTATGTACCACCTCTATATTATGCTTGAGCTTGGGTAGAGAGGAGAAGAGGAAAATCAGAGTGAAAATTAGATCATTGCCAATGGCAGGGGAGGTGTTTCCTGAAGCTGGAGGTTTCTGGCTGTTGGCTGTTGGTTGATGGTTGCTAGTTTCTGGCGGTTGCTGGTAGAGTATGGTGAAGAGCATCAACCGAGGCAAAACTTTGTCTTTTACATTAAAACGCAGCATGGAAAACCAACCAAGAACGTTGTCCTTGCTTTCCTCGTCCTCATCCTCATCCTCGTCCTTGACGCCTCGTTCGTCTCGTTATATAGTTGTAGTCCTAGTCGTGCTCGTGCGATGTGTATTTTGGAGCTCTTCCAAATTGAGTTTCGGTTTATTATAACAAATACAAATAACGCCTGCTTTGGTGCTACAATAATGCGGTGGTGGCTGCTGCTAAGACGGAACGGAGGGGTTTTGGAGGCTACCTCTGATGGTAGCAATAGAAACAAAAACAACAACAGCAACAGCGATCCTCAGATGGTTTCATCTCTGTTCTGCAATGTTTTCCCTCAAATTCTCCTGGTCATTGAAGAGTGTTAAATAAATTGGATAAGCATTAAGTTTGTACTTTCTATGATGTTAAAGTTTAATTAGCACTGCTTCATTGTTCCGTAGGAGCAGCAGCCACGACAGCAGCAGCATCAGCATCAGACGTCGGCATCATCGTCTTATCGTACGTCCGTCGTCGTTGTCGTCATCGTCTTCATGTATAACTTTTGATTCACTTACGTCTGCTGTTCAATATTAATTGGTCCGGAACTTGATTTCATTCGGATAAAAATTATTATTATATCATCAGCAGAAAATTTTTGGAAGAACCAAAAACTCAAAAAACAATATTTAAGGATAACGAGGTAATAAGTCTCCCTTAAATTATTCTTTGTATTGGATTGGTTAATGTACCGTGGATAAAGTCATTTAATTATAAAATCCAGTTATGGATGATAGAAAGGGGTTAAGTAATTATTGCGATTTGGATTTTTAATAGCTACTCAATTATGGACGAATAGAAAATAATAAATAAAAGATTTTATTTGTTTTCTTAAGGAATTTTATGTTGTTGGTTCTCATAAAGGACATAATAAATGTTAACGAGTTCATGAGTTTTTATTAAGGTATTTATATTTTAAATGTTTATCGTTTTAAATAAGCTGAGAAAACGAATTAAGCTATTTTATGTAAATTGTAGTTTGATTTTGTTTACGCAGGACTTTGTTTTAATGTAGATTTTGTGTGTCCTGTCACCTGATTGTAGAAGAGTATTTATATTCTAAAGTTGTGCGTTTTAATATTGCATAAACGTTTTTGAACGTCCTTGTAGCTGAAGGTTTTCAGGGAAAGACATGCGTTTAAATAATTTTCTTAAAATATTTAAGGAAATGTAAAAAAAATTTTTATAAATACATTGCATTGGATAACTTTTTCATATTTCTGAAAAAGGATAGTCTTTGGAAATAAATTATTCGATTGAAATAAGTAACTTATTTTTCCTTGAATAAAAGATAGGAATGTTTTAGTTTCAAGCACAAATAATTAAACTAATTTGAGGCCTAAAATAGGATCCTCCATCGTGGCATAAGGATTTTTAAATGATGTCTTGGATTTATCAAAGTTTGAATTTTTGCATATCCTTAAATGTGCTTGGAAAAGTGTAGAATACATTCCAGGGAAAATATAGACGAAATTATTGAATGTTGGTTTAGCTTTGAAGATCTGACCATAACAGCTTCAGTGTTGGTTAGATACTTGAAACAAAATATTAGATAAGAAAATTATGGATTTTATATTTGTTAGGCAATGTGGTTGCTTCCAATGTTCAATAGCTTGTATCAACGACAAATCTTAAAAAAACAACTTCTTCAACTGATAGTTTTTTACTACACGAGAAAGTATGTATTTAGTTTTAATTTGAAAATACGGTCTTTTAAGCTTAAGCTCAAGGTTGTCCATGTGTCTCTATTTTTAGCTTCGTTCACTCCATCTTTTATTGGGTCTTCCTGCTAGTCCATTGTTCTCTGGTCTCCATTTTGTTGTAATTTTTGCTTCCTGAAGTCTAAATGCATACATGGGCAGGACATGTTCCATTTCAGACTTCTTGTTCTATGTTTATGACGTCTATAATTCTGGTTCTAATTCGATTATCTTTGTTCGTATTTCAGAATTTTTCTTTCCATTTTGGTCTTACATATCCTTTACTGGTCAAGGGTTTTTGCATTCAAGTTCACTGTTTGTAGTGTTTAAGTAAGAATCGGTAGAATCGCAGAGTCGAAGATATATTTCATGGTGTCTGCACATTGATCCAATTGTAAAATATTTTCAAGGCTCCAGCCTTGTTTCAAGCTATTGGTCATTAGCCTGTTAATTTTCTTTATTTTCTTGGTCCTTAAATTATTTTTACTGTCCCAAATATATGTTATTTTATTCGACTAAATTTTGTCTTCGTCCAACGTTATATCGTCTTTTGTGTGGTTTGTCATGGCTTAAGTTCTCTAAAAACTGATTGATTTGTTTATTTGAAGTCCTCAATTTGAATACAGTTTAGTTTCGTCCACATGTTTTGAATGTAGAAATAAAACTATATCGTCTGCAAATCTGAAATTGTTAAGAACTTGACCATATATCCTTATTCCATATTTTGTCTTTCAGTTAGTTTTTTTGGAAATTTGAAAATGGATCACATTTCTAATTCCTTTTATTAGTTTTTAATCGTCTCTATTATATTTGGGTTTATGTTTTGATTTTTCAGGGAGGACCATAGCATTTCGTGTTCAACGGAGTCAAAAGCTTTACTAAAGTCAATAAATAGAAAATAAACCGGTAGTTTTAATTCATTGCAATTTTCTATTAGCTGATTCATTGTCTGCAAGTGGTCTATTGCTGAGAATCCTTCTCTAAATCCATCTTGTTCTTTTGCTTGATTGTTATTGTAGTCCTCTTTGATAGTCCTGTAAAGCGTTTTGGATAAGAGCTTGTAAATATTCGAAAAGTCACTTATGGGTCTGTAGTTATTGATTTCGTCCTTGTTTCCTTTTGTGTGTATTAATATTATCGTTGTTTCTTTCCATTGTCCTGGGATTTGTTTTGTTTTACTATTTCATCAAATATGTTTGTTAAAATGTTGGATAGGGAGTTCTTTAAATCAATAAGCGTTTCTGATTTTTTTTCTGTCGTTACCGGTTCATTTGTTTTTTTTTTAGATCGTATATGGTTATTTTAAAAGTTTCTTTGCTGAACATAGGGGTTTTTGAAAGTATTAAAATTATTGTTCATTCTTCTGTGAAATTTTTATCGAGGTGAACAGTTTTTCAAAAAGTGTTGTTGCGTTTTATTTGATGTTTTTTCGGTTTGTAATAACAGCTGTGTTTTGTTGCTTCATACTTTTAATCCATTCTTGTTTATTATACAAATGTCTTTTCTTTTTTGAATGATTTTGTTCGTCTAATTGTATCCTTTATAATGTTTTCTTTAAATGCATGAACATCTTTCGTTATTTTATATCTTATGGTTTTTCTGAGTTCGCTTAGCTCTATTCTTTCTTGGTTAAGTAGTTGTGTTTTTGTTCTTAACGTTTCTCTTCTAAAAATAAGAGCTTTAGTTTGGATATTTTTTTCAAAGGTAGTGTTTGTGTTCATGACTGACATTTTTGCTGTAGTCTTTATAATATTTTCTAGACTTTTAAATCTACTTTGAAAATCAATATTCTTGTTTGTCTGTTCTAAAAGCTGATTGATCTTTGTTTTTATATTTTCGTCACAGGTAATTATTTTTCGATCCGGAACTATTTTAGGGATGGTGTAGATTTTTCGATTTCTTTGCAACGTCTTATGGTCAACTTTTATCTTCATTCTCACTAACCTGTAATTGCTGTCAAAATGTGTATTATTAATAATAGATATGTCTTAGATGGTTTTAATTTTATTTGCAAATGCGGTCTAGTTCATTTTTAGTATTTCCGTTCGGCGAGATCCAGGTCCATTTCCTGCTATCTTTCTTTTTGAAAAATTAATTTCTGAATTTCAATTTTATTTCACCTTACCATTTGATTAGTCTTTTCCCTCTTTCATTTCTTGATCCATATTCATGATGTCCTATAGCTAAGTTTTCTTCTTCAGTCAATCTTTTTCCAAGTTTTGCATTAAAATCATCTATTACGTACATTAATTCTGTTTTGTTGTTATTGAATGTTTCTTCAAGAATGTCGTAAAAATGGATAATTTCTTTTCTGTCGATCCCTTTATTTGTCATTTTTGTGCTTCGGATGTTAAGCTGTATACTGAAAATTCTTTCATTATGGAATCGAATGTTAATTATTTTGTCTTTCAATTCTTTTTTGATCAGAACTCCTACTCCATAGAGTCCTTTAGTTTCTCCTATTTATCAGAAGATATCGTTGTCGTAATTAGTTATTTGTCCAAGTAGTCTTATTTCGGCTTGTCCTATTCCAATTTAAGTTTTTCAATGCGAGTGTTAATTCTTCGTCTGAAGAGAGTGTCCCGACGTTAAAGGTTAAAATTTAAAAAAATTTTTTTTGTTTTTAATTGTTATGTTCTCTGTTTGCTTTCTTTTGTATTGGCGGTTTTGATCTACTCTTCCCACGGTGATCGGGCTTCGGTATTTTCCAAATTCTGTCCATAATCCAATAAACTTTTTTAATCTTGATTAGATAAATGAATCTTCTACATTCAAATATGTTTTGATTAATACCCTGGGATCAATTGTTTTTGAGTTACATTGTGGTATTATTTTAAAACATTTTCTTCCTTTGACAGAAGCTTTTTATTTATTTATTTTGTATCAGATTTAGGATTAATCTAAATCAAACTACAATACAAACAAAAAAATAGATGAGATTTCGTTGATTTTTTACCATCAGGAAAGTTATACGTATTATTTTAAGGACGTCACGTTTTGCGATTTAATGAATTAAAAATGCAAATTAAAATTTCAAAAAAAAAAGAAAATAATACGAACAAAATTATACCTATCCTATCCTATATCCAATCCAGGACCTAGATATTTATATGAAAATGAATGTGAAAATGAAAGAATATAAATAATCTGCTTACAAATTACGCTGCTATAGCGATTATCATTAAACCTCGTATTCTGCAACACTGCACTTAATTTATGGAAGAGATGAACCTTAATTGCATTTTAACATTTTGTAGTAATTATTAAAATCGTGTCAGAGTGTAATGGAACAGGTGCAGGTGCAGGTTCAGGTGAACAACGTATATACAACAATAGTAGGATACTCATAGTTAATATAATGATTATTTTACTATAAAATGAAATAATAAGAATAAAAAAAAAACAAACAAAAATAAAAACAAAACTGTTGTTGTTGTTCTCAAACACTGCTGTTCATTTAAGTAAAGAGTTAATTTTTCGAATATTTTAAATTCCAGGAATGTTAATACTTAATGTATAAATATCAACAATTGAAAAAATATTAATCATAATAAAATATATAGACTTTTAAGGGTACAAAGGTATTTTGGAAAATATTATAATTTTAAGCTATGTATATTAAGCATTTATAAATCACAGTTAATTGCTCTTGAAATAATTTTTAGTACACAGTCCCTGGCCATATTATTAGACGCACTTTAGATTTTATGCAAAATCTTAATTTCCATCTATTTTAATCAGGTTTTCCAATATTGTAATGCATTTAAATTATTTTGAATGCAGAATATAAACTACTTCCCAGAAATAAAGCAAACAATTTAAAGAATTTTTTTTTAAATTAATATTTTCAGTTTTTTTGTTGTTGTTTTTGTAATTTGTTTCAATATTTTGTTGAACCTCCTTCTGCTTTTATAAGAGCCTTAATTCTGCACGGCATACTGTCAATGCTTGATTTGGCGGTTTCCTGCATTCGTGAAATACTTTTCATCAGCTCCCACACGTTTTCAATTGTGTTCATATCAGGGCTGTTTCCCTGCCAGTCCAACAAAGGGATGTTTTCTTCCCCTAAATAAGTTTTTATGGACCCGTCTGTGTGGCTTAAAGCTCCATTTTGCATAAAAATGTAACCATACATTTATTCTTGAACGTTAAAAATATTGCTAATGATCTAATAATTATTATAAAAATTCTATTGGAATTTTCACTAAAATAATGAACTTTACAATTACATTTGTCCCTGTTGCATATAAATATAAATACATATATAAATTAATCATTTATTGTTGTATCTGTGTTTTAGTACACGAGTTGCTCTTTACCTTGTGATACCCCAAATTGTTTGTTTATCATCAGGCGCGAAAACAAATAACGCAAATGGTCTTCCGATCCGTAAACATGCCACAATAATTGTAGGGTGATAAGCCAGGTACATTTAAGGATTTTAAAAATTCATCTTCATCTGTATTTCTGATCAATCAATAGATTTGAATGAAAACATTGTTCCAATGATCTTATTTTGAATTATGTAGTTCAGGTCATCTACATCTTAATTCTTAGCCGATGAAATTGTTTGCTCAAATGCTCACTCAACCATTTATTATTTTTGTACTTAGAAATGTATGGAAATATATTGTTGATAAGTTTCTCTTTTGATGAGACAAAATTACAGATATTATTTCGAAATGGTATCAGACCGCTCGATTCATCGACAGGTACTTCACCATTACCTTTAGTAAGCAATACCTAGGAAAAATCTTCAATAGATGTATCATTAAGCAATGCAACTCTCATGTTTGTTTTCAACTGCAGTTTCTTCACATAGCGCTATAGATTCGACGATTTGAGGAAAGCGTTTATTTCGTTGGCAGCCGTAGATCTTAGAATTATTGGCAGTGTTTGGTGGAAAACACCAGAGAGTAAAAAGATTTCTCCTCCAAAACATCTTAAGTCATTTTAAAGTTCGGTTAAGTGTTTCTAATGCACTTTTATGCGCCATTGTGCACTCTTCCCAGATTATGATTTTTGGTGCCGATAAAACTTTGGCCACTGCTGAAAGTTTTATATATTACACTTTGGTTCTTCGATAGTTTGAAGATTTAACTATAATTTAAATAGTGAATGGGCCTTCGTCATCCTTCTAACAATGTGGCTGCTATTCCAGAAGAAGCAAATTCAACTGTTTTGTTGGATATCGCACAAACAGTGGTTACAACTACTGACATGAGGAATGTCTTACCAGTTTCACCAGAGACATCTAGAAAATATATATCACGATTTTCATTCGGTTGTCTTCATTAAAGTATCATAAACTTCTTTTTGGTGGGAATTCAACATGGGTACATTCGTTTCAACTAATAAATCTAATTCTTAATGGTCATGTCCACATTGCTGTTCTAATTCTCGTTTAAATGCGTCTTTAATTTCACGATTTGGCGCTGTCATGGAAAAAATTACTAAGCTGTTCGAGATGCGCGTTTTGTTATTCCAAATCTGTTTATTTTTTTTTATATTAAGTTTTATAGTGACTGACCTTTTATGTCAATTCACAAGGGAACACTGTAAAACGGGATAAACAGTATCCTATGTCCGTCTCCTGTCTCTAAGCTACCTACCCACCAACTTTCATCCATATCGACTTTCTTTTATACATATAGATTGGACGAAAACCAAAAAATTGGTTTATATTTCACAAATTATGTACAGAATTTTACCAAGCAAACTGCTCTTTATTTCCAAAAAGATGCAGTAAAGGAATATTGACTCAATCTTCCTTCAGAAAAACACAAATTTTCAGAAGTGGATTATTTCAATAAATAAAATTTTGTCATTTCATTTCAAAGATTTGTCTGACATTAGTAATAATTATAGACCAATCTCTTAACTCTCCTGTCTTCCAAACTTTTGTGCAAGTTGTTAGTGATAGTTCAAATTTTCACTGCAATAATATTATATGTAATCAACAACATGGTTCTATGATAAAACCTTTGATAATTACTAATCTACTTGCATTTTTGCATAATTGTTGAATACCCTAGAACTTGTCCAGAGCTGATTGTTCTTAAAGTTTTGACCAACTTTCTCATGACATCATCGAATTTGAGCATGAGGCAATGGGAATTCCTCTGCCTGACTTTTTCTAAAAAATGTTTTTTTTGTTTGACTGATAATAGAGCGTCACATTGCGTTTTTAGTCTTAAAGATCAGTTCTTTTTAATTCTAATATCGATTTCATAGATCACAATAATTAGATCGTTATAGTGAAATTAAATGCATGTTAGGATTCTTTAAACTATGGTCTTAAGAATTTCAGGATGTTTATGTTACTCTTACAGTTTTTTAAAAAATATTAAAACCCAACAAAAACTGTATATTAAAAGTGAATACAAATTAATTTTTGAATTTAATACCATAGAACCATTACAGATTTTATATTTAAACTAATTTAGTTTTATAGAAAATTTGATTCTTAACATTTGGTGAAATTCGCAGAAATCACGTTAACAGTTTTGTTATTAAAATTAAAAATATTTATAAAAATGATTTTCGACACAAAATTCTCGATTCAAATTAGAAGATATCGTTATCAAAATTATTTTATTAGAAAAATCTAATTCTCCTATAAGGAATAAAAGCTTCAAAAAATGCCACACAACATTTTTAATAATTGGTTTATGACAAAAACAGCTTCCCCCAAAGAGAAATTAAGTTTACTGTATAATGATCTAGATTCGGACTTCCTTGCCCGATTGAGAAATGTCTGAAAAATGTTGTCATCTATAACAGAAATACAATAGTAAAGTTCATTCCTCCACGAATCTAGATAATCCAAACAAAACGTCAAAGGAAAGTTATGTTCTGAGGCCAAATCACTCCAATCTTTAAAAGATGTATATCTGTAGCGTAACGCTGTTAGGAGAATCCTTTTCTGTAAATTGTTGTTAGATCTTTGCATGACTTTGATTATATAGTCTGCATTCGCTTTTAGATTCTTTAAAATTGGTGGTAGTCCCGACTCAACGTGTATGACTTAATTGGGGGTATTAGATGGGAGTCTTAAGATTCGCTTGAAGAAATATCTTTGGATAGTTTCTATTTCGTCTAATTGCATGTAGCCATAAACTTCATTTCCATAGCAAAGGCAGCTTTTAACGGTTGAATCAAACACTTTAAATTTCGAAGCCGGATCTATATTTTTGTTATTGAAAAAATTTGACCACATACAGTTAATAGCTGCTTTTGCTGCGGTCAATTTATCTCTTATATGACTTCGAAAGTTCAGATTGTGTCTTATTGTGAAACCTTGATATTTGAAATCCTTCACTACTTCTATATTTGAACCGCTCAAGTTCCAAGAACGGTCATTACGTGCACTGCGATTATGGTGTCTGAATATCATGATCTTAGACTTCGCAGTATTTATTTGAAGGTCCCATAAATCACAATATTGTTTTAACTTGTTAATTTGGAGTTGAAGCTTCACAGGATTATCAGTTAAAATAACAAGGTCATCCGCATAAAGGAGCACCTTGATAACTAGATCACCAAAAACAACACCACCTGGTATATTATCTTCAATGTCATTTATAAAGAGCGAGAAAACCAACAACTGATTTCTTTTCAGAAATCGAATCGTCAGTTGTGAGAACAGAATAAGTCCATTTTACAAAAGTGTTGGGAAAAAGCAAAAATACTGTTTTTAAAAAACTGTAAAACTCAAAATAGTTTACTCTCTAATATTAAAAACCAAACTAGATAGTGATAAAAAATAACGTCAATTTATTGCACAAGTTTTTCGATATCCGGACACTTTTTTGCACAGTTTGAAAAACATACCTTTTTTTTATTTTGTTTCATAAAGTTCGTGAGGTTTCCTATTTTGGTAAAAATAATCATTTCTCTAAAAAAAAAAATATATAAATAGGTATCCAATAAAAAGGTTTTATTACCCTTCTAATAGGGCCAGGTATAAATAACGCAACTTCGCCTTAAAAGAGGCAAATCCTACATTTAATTAACAGAACTTGGGAAATTCCAAAACGTTTTCCTAGTGACCTGTCAAAGCTGAATTAAAAAATAATTAGTTTTCCTTTACAAGAAATGATTCCGAGAAAATCTTAAGAAATATACAACTCAAAAATGTACATCAAATTCCATAAGTTTCGATTTAGAAGATGTGTCTACGTCTAAAGATAACATCTCCATCAAAAAGTGAATTTCGAAAAAAAAGTGGACTTATTTCGTTCTCACAACTGGCGATCATCGATATCATTCAAAAACAAAATAATACAAATTATTAAGAACATGTTTTCAATGCAAAATATCTTGACAATAAAGAAAGATATTGATATTATTGTGAAAAATGGCGGCTTTGATTTTAACCTATTCATTTTTTCAGTAAAAGATAATAAAATCATGAAGATAGTTAAAGTGCACTTGGCAGTTGGTTTTGACTCATTTCCGGTCAGATTTTGAATGCATTTCAGAATCAATTATTTTTGAACTCAAAATTAAGAAGTGTGAAACAATGAAAAAAATATGTCTTTTTTATGGTGTTCCATAAAATAAGTTGACAATGAGACATTGACACAAACGGCTCAAATAAATAATGAAATCCTTACTACTAGTTTTTTCTCTCTGAAAACACTTTCTAAATGTTTATTTTTTTTTGTGTTAAACTGTCAAATTTTAACGGACGGAAAAGAGGTAGGCTAAGAAGTCGAATAGTAAGCTGGAAAAGATGGGTCTTCAAATCCAAATTATTAATTTATCTTCTTCAGAGTAGTTCAAAGACTAAAAAAAAAGCAATCATGTTTGTAAGTGTAAGACAAGGTGCAAGTATGGTCATATTGGAATACTTATATGAAAAAAATATTTTGGGTTAGTTTTTAATTTTACGTCAAATGAATTAGCATTTTTCAATTTTACGTCTGATAAAACAGCATTACAATCAAGAAATCAGAACAGCTATAAGTGAAGGGAAAGTATTTTTTTTAAGGGAACTGAAGGTAAACAACTATCAAAAAAGACTTTAAGATAATGGTACGTTATTATATTAGTGTAACTTAAACAAGAAGTGCAATAAAATTTATGTGAAATGTTGAATTTTCAAACCTCTTTTAAGCAGTGCACTCACGAGTAGGAATTTAACTTTTTACTAATGTTTAAACTTTCTCCATCTATGTAAATAAAACTTAAAAAACTTTTATTTAGTTGAGTAGTTGTAGTTTCTGAAAATTGCATCATCTCACAAACTCTAATCAATGTACAGAAAAGAAAAAGAATAACACGTAAGAAGTACTTTAATTAATGCTTGTCCGTTACGTCACACCCAAAGCAACCTGAGGGGTCTTTTTACCCCAATCTATAGCACCACCTTACTTGTACGTGTGTACCTATGTTGTTTTTATTACAAATTAAGAAAAGGCATAATCTATTTATATTTCATGTAAGCTGAAGTAGCAAAAATACTCATACCATAATTAGACTATCCTATTACCTCATTCACCTAACTATAGAAGGATTTATCCGGCTTTGGTATGCCTGAAAATAAGTTGAAAAAAGAACACGTAATTCTGCTTTAAATAAGTACATAGGTAGGGTAGGTATATGAGTTTATAAACCCCATCAGAGGGTTTTTATCGAATACACCTCAAGAGGCCCGAGATGAATTCTCAAGAGTACATACTGTACTTAACATATGCATACATTCTATAAAATAATCTGTGTTATCATAAATAACTTTTAAGAGATGCACTCAGTCATTTTGAATTCCATTATCCTGCTTCTTTATGCATATGTATGACTTTAGGGGTGGATAAATTTAACTTTTTTTTTATTATTTGTATTATTTTATAAAAAGAAACTCTTGATAAAATTCCGAGTACATATAAATAAATTTTGCCTCACTAATCCAGGAAGTTCAACTATTTCGACAATGCTTTCAATTTTATCGTGGCGGACCTTTTATCCTCATTTTGCCTTTGATCTGCCCCACCATCCCCTTCGTCCTGATTATGTTCAGGTATCTTCCCATATCGTAACCTAGTTTTTATATAATCGTCGTCCCCATTCCGTCTTCTTTTCTCTAAAATTATGTGTAGGTTAGAGTAAGTAGGTACTTCTGCGAATTTAGTTTTAGAGAAATGCGTTCTTCCCCTTGGAACCTGGAAGGTGTGTACTATATACGCGCTTGAAAATAATGTTATAAACGAAATAATAGAGAAAACATATTCACATTCTAGAATGCCAATATAAAGTTTAGATTCTTCATCGTTCCTATTTATATACTAAAATGTGACGCTGGCCTTGTGTTAAACCCCCAAGGTAAAAATACTTAACATGATTTTTAAAGAAATCGTGGGGTTCGCTTTTGGTATAGAGCAACAAAACCCATATTTTTAAAAAATATACTCGAAGCTATCGCTTGAAGGCAATATCGAATTCCTTATTATGGTGGCAGGCGGTTAGTGTCTAAGAACCGCAACGCGAATGCAATTCATGTCGCACTTCAAGAAAATGTCAAGATATTGAAGCAATCCGGCATAAGCGGTACGAAGCAGCGAGATTGCAGTTTTCATTGCAACATCACTTCAGAATATTCATGTCTCGTTAAACTCTGATTAAATTGCAACCGGATTCTCGTGTTTTCTATGTCAAAGTTCGAAATAAGATTATATACTATACGAAAGACGTGTTTATACATATAAAGGTATATAGAGCAGGAGATGCACTTTGAAGTTTGTTGGCTTAGTATCCTTTTTATATCCGTATGAAAATATTATGTATAATGTTATTTATACAACAGCGCAGGTATTATGCGTTTTTGTGCGAGTTTTAATGTCGTATCTTGCGACAGGGGTTACCGCAATGCAACCCTAGAAAAATAAAATGAAAATAAATTAGGTAGCGTAATAATCCCCAACAGAACTGGGGCATAGTTACTCTCAGCTCTCAACCATACCAGTGTGCGAGTAATGTTGTCAAAGATGAATAGGACCTCAGTTTTAAGCAGAACCATTGAACCTAAGACCTTTGAATTGAAAGTCCTACGCACTAACCATCAAACCACGGGTACTAAGTTACCCAAAAAAAACCTAAAAAACATTTAGAAAATATGGGGCTTGAAAAATATTCGGGAAAGTATTTTTTTGAATAACTAAAAAGTGCAATTTAAAATAAAATTCTTGAACTGTCAAGTATAAAAAACAAATCATTTACGATTCCCGGTTTTCAAAATTCCTTCCATTTATTAAATATATGTTTTTTAAAATGTTGTCGAACTTTTTCGAGGGGACCATTAAAATTCCTTTTATCTCGCTTGACACCACTTAGTCCAAATACGACTTTTATGTTAAAGTTGAGTAGAGCGGCCCAGACTCAATATTATAATCAAAGGTAATGTGACATTTTGACATTAAAAACGATTTTTGTGTGTTATGTTTCAAAAAACTTCAAAACATCCGATGATATCCGGTTATTGTAAGGAATCTTTTACACAACCCTTAAAAGGCTTAACGGATCTTAAGAATAATAAATGCGAAGTGTGTATTTTATAACAGAAGTTATATCATTTATGGAAATGTTGAAAAGAAGTGGACTAATTTGGCTACCCTGAGGCACGCAATTATATAACAAGAAACACAAAAATATTCCTTTTCATTCATAAAAATGAAATAAGCGAGATGTAAAATGTTATTAGAAGTATAAAAACTTTTATTGGATGTAAACAAAGTTACTTTTGTAGTTTCAAGTCCAAAATTTGAGGTGAGCTTTGGTTCCCATTAACTTGGCTTATTGTTAATACTACAAAACCTTACAACAGAACATATTTAGTTTTCTTGTTTAACATATGCAATTAAAACTTTTCCAACCATAAAACATTTGATATACCTGGCAACTCTGGACCAGAGGTAAAACTGCACTTCAACTCATAGTGTTTTCAATTCCTGTGCGGAAATTTATTTTCCAATATCCCTTAGGGGATAAGCGTTGGAAGGGGTGTTCTGTATATGATGGCTAAGAGTGGTGACGGTGTATGGATGGCAAGCAAGCACAGAAGGGAGGTAAGTTTGCAATTGCAAAACACCCTCTCACCCCTCAAAACGAGGTAAGTGAATGTTACATGCTTTAGATTGCTGCTGCACTCGTTGAGAACGACTACGACGACGACGATGGTGCAGCACTTTGCGCACAAAAACTTTACACACAGACACAAGTTAAAATTCACACAGCTATAAAATAACACAACTATACAGAGCCAAATGAGTGAGTGAGTGTGTATATTTTGTACATACAGTTATATAAAAATAGGTTATCCTTGCATTCAAGGATTTTCATGAACAACCATTTTGCTAAAAATAGATTTGCCGGTCAAAATATTGATCGACCTCATGCGACATCGTGGAAATTTCTATTTTTAGTTCTGGGTGGAAATCCTTGAGTATGTTTTTGGGGCTGGAAATAGAAGCCAAGGAAAAGTAGGTTACTCTCGTTCGTTCCTTCGTGATTTTAGCTCTTGATTTTCATCAGTTATTTTTTTCTCTGTGTTTTCTTTTTTTGTTATTTTGTTTTTTGTGTGTGTTCTTTTATGTTTTTTTGTTTGTTTTAATTTGGTTCGTTTGTGTGTCATCGAAAGTGTTGCTGACGTAAAAGAGATAATTAGGAGGTACTATGTGCTGTATTGAATTCCATTGGGATCGGGGTACATAGCTTTACTATATACATGGCTATAGAAGGATCTTCTATAAGGACTTGACACGTACGGAAATCATTATCCGCATAAACAAAGATAAAATGCTTTCTCATCTACACTTCATTAGCTTATTGAGTTACATAAAATAGAGGAGTAGGGGACTATCATTGAAGCCTTTTCCATACCCATTTCCTGATTGTGTCGTTTTTGTCTCCTTTGGTTGGTTTTTGGGTCTAGGGTTGAGAATCAACAAAAGAAAAACTAAATGATGCAATTTCGATTCTTTTTTCCGATGTTTTCTTTGTAAGCAGTTTTTGAATGTTGATGTTAAATTCCAGAAATCGAATAATATTTACACGGAATAGTGTTAGCAGTTACATTTAAGACAAGTGTGTTAACAACATTTACGTTTTCAATAACTAAAACTTGCCTTGTAATTTTATTTTTGTTCAGGAGGTTTCATCTTAAAAATATTTCTTAATAGACTGACAGACATAAGAAATAATACATATTATTAAAATAAATTGAAAAACAATAAGTGACTCATTCAATGAGTTTTTTTAATTTTAATGAGTTTTTTAAATATTGTTCAA
This sequence comes from Eupeodes corollae, assembly GCF_945859685.1. Taxonomy (NCBI): domain Eukaryota; kingdom Metazoa; phylum Arthropoda; class Insecta; order Diptera; family Syrphidae; genus Eupeodes; species Eupeodes corollae. The sequence goes on along the minus strand of NC_079149.1, from coordinate 1,729,023 downwards.
ATAGAAAAAACAAAAAGAGAATTATCCAATGGCGATATTTCCATGCCTTAAACAATTCAGGAACACTCGCACTTCCAAGAATGTTTATCAGCTTACCCATAACCTCAATTTCGGATATACTGAGATTCTTTTTTTAACCAAACATCGAGAATGTGAAATGCTTTGGTCAACTCTGTTTTTTCCCTCTCATTTTGATATTCAGAACTCTAACACCAATGTACACCGGTATCTTCACGTGAATAATTCATTATTTTCCAAACGTTCGCACTTTATTTAATTAAAAACATGTAAAGGGTATCAATAGCCCCTTGACACTTAGTGTGTAAAAATGTTTCATTTTTTTGGAAAGACGTTAAAACGAAGACTAACTTGGAAACGCTTTAAAAATAAGTTGGCAACACTGATTTGGTGAAATATAAAATCCATCATGTGTGTATCTAAATCTACTCATACGAGAACATCCTCAAAACAATCAAAATATTTGTTTTTTTCATTTAGAAGATACCCCTATCTTCATGCTACGTGCATATTCCGTTTATGTAACTTTTTAGCTATTCTCTCGTTAAATTTTTCATATTCACCAACAATTGTAGTTTCGGTGCTTTTATATAGCAAAAGTTGCCCTATATCACCCCCACAGTAAAAGTTTAAATTATCCCATTCTTTCATATTTACCACATAAACTAAAACTACATGTTGCATTTTGTAGTAAATTTTGCACTATCTCAAGAAAGCATAATGTGAATATAAGATGAGAAAAAAACACATCCTATAAACCCTAAACGTCCTAGAGACACCACCACCACCACTACTAGCAAGTATCTATTTTAAGAGCTCGTATTTACTATATAGTATTCCTCCAACAACCCCCACCTACGTCACTTTTTGCGTATACGTTTTCTCTGGCTGTTTAATATGACAATGGAATTTAGAATAGAATACGGCCACCGTCATTTAGGAAAATGTACATATCTCCCCCGGTTAATGTAGATGTAGATGATGTCTGTGCGTTTGCATTTCTGTGTTAAATATAAAAGCTTTAAAATAGACATATAATGTAGCTTTTAAGAATTTTCTTCTTTGGCATTATTTTTTAACAGTATGTCCCAATTTTACTCTTCAAAAATGGCATTGAAACGTTAAGTTGGTTTTAAGTAATTATTTTTTTTTGTTCAGTAGGTGTCTGTCTGCGAAAAATATTAACCATAAAAAGAAGATACTTTTCAGTAGATAAAAATAAAAAAATCAATAAGATTAATCGTTAGGTCCTAGTTTATACAGGACTGCGCCAAGTAAAATTAATCGTTATCGTTTTAGGGTTTCTGCTTTCATGGTACTTATGTGACAGCCTTCAGTCCAACATTGTTTTAACGAAAAACCTATTTTTTGTATAAATGTTTTACAATAACTTTTTCTATAAAGGTTTAAAGCAGTTTTTTAAGACCTTTATAAGAACATGTTTCCTCAAAAGAACTTGAAAAAACTCATGATAATTGAAGAATATCATAATTTTTAGTTAAACTTGCTTCAAATATAAAATTAGGGCAATTTTTTGGAAGCAAATTGGAATAAAATCATGTTGACATTTCTGTCCAGTACGGTTTGAAAATGTATAATGAATCGTTTATCGTCAGAACGTGCTCTTCCAATTCGTGCAAATTTGATTTGAAATAAAAAAATACGTTTTAAAAATTCATGGAGCATTTCGTTAACTTTACGGTCTGCAATTATGAAGCCCATTTTTGGAAAAAATGGTTCATCAATAAGAAAAATTGGCCTATATAAAGTGAAGACAATTTTTAAACCAGGGAAGAAATATCATTGAATTCAAATAAACAATGATTTTTCGGAGCTAAAAGACATCATTAGTCTTTATTAATTTCCCATACAAAGTTATTGTAATCCGCCTAATCTGTCGAATTGAAAATTTGTTGTTATTTCTTGAAATTTCAAGGTCAGTAGAACCTAAAAAGACATTTTCAGAAAGATGCACTTGCGTCCGTACATCCGGGAAGCTTTTTTCCGTCGTCGATATCTCGAGAACTAGTATCGATAACTGCTTTACAAAATTTATTATACAAATAATAATGCGGAAAGATGCAGAAAAGACTCGCAAAAAAATTGAGTACGTGTTTTTTTCAATATAGCAATTTAAACAAAATTGAAATTTAGTTTAACATAAAAAATATCTTAAGAACCAATAATTCTAGCGACGTTATTTGACGTAATACCAAACAACAGCAAAAAAGAGCAGAAAAATACTTGTCACCTCGTATAATTTATGAATAAAAACTGATTTAACTCCAAAATAATTTAATACATTAAAGAATAAGGACAGTTCTTGTCAGTTTTTCATAAAAATAATAAAAGCCTAAAAAAAATTACGAAAAGTTGGTATAAATTGATTTTCGACTCAAATTTATTCTTCAAACATATTTCATCACATAAAAAGTATTGTTCTTTAAAATGGCTCCCTCGTGCGACTTAACAACTCTTGTTTTCTTTTCAACTTCCCATAGGAAGTTTTTGTAATAAGTCCGTAATTAAACATTTTGACATTTCTCGACGTTTCAATGTCTTTAGAATTTTAATAAAAGGTTTTTAAGAATATGTCTGTGCGTTCGTACAGACGTACATTAGGAAAGCTTTTTTTTATTGTTATATAAATAATGCAGAAATATGCAGAAAGGACTCTCAAAAAATTGAGAGGGTGGTTACTTTTTTGGTTAACCCAAAATATATCAAGAACAAATAATGCTAGCAACTTTTAATTTCAAGTGAAGACAATTGTAAAAGATGTACATAGTTAAATAAAAAAAATCTTATAGAGTTGAAGCATATGTTGATATTTAACGCCATTGTTTACCAAAATTGAGATGACCCATTCATATTAAGATTTTCTTTGGTCATCTACAAGGATCTTCACAATTAACTGACTTAGAAACTTGTGTCAAATTTTAGTAGCCAGAATAAAGCTTTAGATTCAAAATTTATAAAGAGGGAAGTTGCAAGCCAAAAATACTTATCATCGGCATTGGTCCAAAAAAAACCTATCTTTGAACAAAAGTACTTTAACTCTTTTAACAGCCACATCCTCAGCTATATATATGGATGGGAAATTTTTGTAAAATACAAAAGAAAACCACACTTGTTAGTTTCTTCCTTTTTCCTAAGTTCCAACCGAATCCAGTCACAAAGGGGAGAACCTCGTTACTTCAAAAAGAGACTGCTCTCGTTGTCATCCTTCTCATCGCCTTGGGGTATAATTAGGAATTTTCGTCGCAGTTTCTGATGATGACATCGTTCAAATGTTAAGCTTGGATGGTTTAGTATGAAAAGTGAAATGCCATTTTTTTTTCAGTTTTCAGTTTGTGGAGCTTCAATTTTCTTTTTCGTTTTTATAAAAATATTTTTCATTATCCATAGTGATGGATGCGTTGACGTTATTGTGATAGAAAAGAAACAAATGGTGGGAGTTGTCTATATACATATGTATATATGTACTATATTTTTGCAATGGCAGAGAGATGCAAAGAAAAGATATAGTTACCTCGAGATTTTTGTATTTAGATTACAACATGCTATTTTATGGCATATCCTTTTTAAAATAGATGGATACAAATATACATATATCTATGCAATATATTCGCATGCAAAGCAAGGATGGAGTAATTTGAATTTTGTTCTTATTATTTTTTTTTGTTCAACAATGAAAAATGTGTCCTTTGATAAGTTAGGAATTGTTATCGCTTATAATACTTACCTTCATAAGCCATGAGGAATGTGAAATGCTGGTTTTTTGTGCGGTGTGTTATAAAACCTTTGTGTATGAGCATTGTGTGATTCATTTTGTTTTTGTAGTGAAATGATGATTCATTGTGAAGAATTTAAAGTTTAAGTTAAATATTTAAATAATGTTGGTCTTTTTTGTTAAGCTTTAAAAGTTTGTTCTCTTTTTGGTATAATGTAGGCTTTTTTTTGTATTTTAGTAAGAAACATTGTTAAAAAAAAGTTGTTATTCAGGATAGCAGAAGGATAATCGAATGACATCTCTGTTAATTTTAACAAGTCTTGTCAATTATTCAAACGGGAGTGTAGCTACAACCAGTGATACTTCTGACTTAAAAGATGTGTTGTACAGATATCTTTTAAGTATTTTGGGCCAGCTTATTTTGCAGCGATATTATTAAATCTTAAAATACAGGTTCTAATTTAAAAACAGATTCTTGTATTTTTCTTTTGTCCAGTTTTTGTGCTGATATTTATTAAATATATTAAGTAAAAATTGCTAAACGTTTTAAAGTTTTAAACTCGTTATGTTTATAAAATCTGAACTATGTATATGTTATCGATTTTCACATAGACCCATTTTTAAAAAACACAAGCTTATGTACATTTTTTATGTTTTTTAAAGATATGAAGATATAGTTTAAAATCAAATATTTTGGAAATTCATGTTATTCAGATTTCATGTAAAACTGCATTCTTTTTCGCAAGAAAAACTAATCATCCAATTAGTGATGCTGTTATGCAATATTTGTTTGCAATTATTCTTCGTATTAATTCAATTCTCTTTAAAAAGAAACATAAAATCAAAATGTTACTCTGGGCGTATACGTACTCTTTTTTATTTTAATTTTATTATCGTTGGATTTATAAAATTCAAAACGATAACATTTTACTATGTTTCTTATAATAAAGTAAATGGGTGTTTCTGTATGTAAACACAAATATTAAAAAAATGGGGTACATTATTCCTTTTTCTCGAAGTTAATAAATTTAGTCTCATGAGGGCTAAATCCCAAATAAGCAATTTAAATATTGATCTCGAGACGATATGATATTTTTAGTTACATTTTTTTGTAAGGAAAAATAAGATTGTATAAGGCAATGAATATGTGTATACTACGAATAACTGTGGTTTTGACATTGGAAAAAATATCAAAAAAAATTATTTGACACTTGAAAAAAAGCAAAAAGAAAAATACTTAAAAAGATTGAATGAAATTGTTTCGTGATTTAAATGTTTTGATAATCGGTTAAGATATTGCCTTAAAGTTCATTTTATTTTATTTGATTGATTGATTGATCGATTTGAAGATATTTTTTCTTAAAATCTAAATAGGTACAACAAGAAACAAGTGACAAAAATATTTGTAAAAAAAGTAGAGTTATTGCCACTTTAAGAATAATCTAAAATTTATTTTTTAAAATTGGTGGAGTTTAGGTTAAAATAACATACATTTATATGATGCATACAAAAATTAAATTAAATTGAAGTTGAATATTTTAAGAAAATATAAGGTAGAACTATTTACAAAATATTTAATGCTCTCACCATCAAGATTTAGGAGCCAGTATTTAACTTATTTCATAAATAACAAAAATGAGAAGTTTGCATCCTGATAACGTTATGAAACATTTCTTAATGTGATTTATCGGTAGGTATATCAGTTACTCTGAAATAAAGATTATCTACTTCTAAAATAACATTTTTAGAACTTTATGTATATGTCGCAGTGAAAGAATTCTTAAATCAATAAAAAGTGGAAAACTTGGGTACAAACGAGACTTACCATATATTTTCTTAAGAATTTTGCAAAACTAATAGAGGTTGTATTTTGTTTTAATACCTTCTTTCTAATACCAAATACATGAATTCATAAACTATTTCTTATTTAAAACATTTATCACTACATATCATGTATTCCTAATATGTTATAAAAGTAACCATAGGATTACAGGTGCGGTTGAAAAGCTTAAATTTTGTACACTCAGTAGCATGGAAAAAAATATCAGCATCAACAATCTTTTAGTCGAACAAACTCAAAACAATATCTTCTGCTTAGAGGTTAAAGTCCATAAGTTCAACTTTTTCCAAATTCAAGAAAAAGTCATTGTAAACATCTCCCATAAGTATGAAAAGTCCCTAAGTGAAAACTGTAATAAATGGAAATCAGAGAATGAAAAAATTCACTTTATAACAATTAACTATCGAGCGTATCCCCGTTTTTTTGCTCTGCTAAAATGTTTTGCTTTTGTTACAATGGCGATATCTCTGTTTTAGAACTAAATTGAGATCCCAATTTATATCAGATATAAGATTCAGACAACTATCTGTACCAAAAGAAAAAATAACAACATCTGCAAAATGCTGTCAAAGAACCCTTAAACGGCAAATTGAATTAAGAATCAACGTATACAAAAAAAGCATTGGTCCTAAAACCAAACCTTGTGGAACCCCTAACTCGAATGTCTTTAAATCACTGAACTAAATAGGGTGGGGCATTAGTCCGTTCAGAACTAAGGCCTAGTGACTTACATTTCTTAACCATTCCTGTGCACGGGTATTGTTGCCAGGGATGGAAAGGATCTACTAATTTGAGAAAGCACTTTTCATGACAAGAACTACTCTAAGAGAATTTGTCAATTTCTCACAAGAGCCAGTAGCCATGAAAAAAACTTTATATGGCAAAATCAGGGATCGAACCCAAGTCCTCTGGCATGACAGTCCAATGAACTTATCATCATGTTACGGTTATATGTCTTATATTTAAATAAGATCTTAGCCAATAACTAATGAAAATTCGAAACCCAGCACTTTCAATGTTTAAGATAAAAATTGTTTGATGTCTAAAATAAATGTATTAAAAAAAGCTGAAAATAAATGTTGGATTATTTTTCAAACAATTAAAATGTGCGATGTGCACCAAAAAAAAAAATCTATTGCACTAGTAAAGTCAATCAAGAAGAAGCACTTCAATATTGTTTGCTATATATTTTTGCCTGATGCCTTTTCTTTCTTAATCTTATCTTTAAATACCCACAAATAAGTTCAATTTTACCTCAAGTCAAAAAATTTAAAATATTCTATTTAAATAAATGTAATCGTTATTCATTTGAATTCACTTCTCTTCATAAAAATGAATGTAGGTAGGTTGAAACATCAACAAAATTGAAGATTGACCAAAATAAGCCCTCATTCGACTTTGATTAATGTTATAGCCTGACCCAATACTTCGCATCTATGTATACACATAAGTATGTAGGTATACAAATTGCCTAAGAACCTAAGAAAAGATATTAATTTACTTGCACGTGGTGTAAGTCTGGTGAATAGTTTGGTCAACCACCCTGGTACATGGCACTTCCATTAAAATGATTACACGCTCTAACTCTAACTGAACTCACATGTTCTATATCCTATCCATATCCTCGTCGAAGGGTCGAAGTTGAAGTCGAAGCAAATATATAGACTTAAAGCATTCGCATAGGAAACAAATAAAACAACAAATTTATATTTATATACATACTCGTGAGTATATATATCGACAATAGTAATAAACTAAGGTTGCTATTTCTGTTGGGACAAACCATGATCAAGTATCTCAATAAAAACAGAAACTTTGCTTTGAGAAATGGGCTTGAGCTTGAGAGATAAACTCGACGGTATAACCTCCTGCCCTAATCGAACTTGTATATGTACAGAGGCGGTAGAGTATGTTTTTCTATGGACTTAGACAAGGGCGTGTCGTCCTACTTTACTTTTCTCTCCGTTTTCTTTTTTTTAGAAATGACATTAGAAATTGATGAATCGTTTTTACCCGGACTTGGACGATTTCGCAGTAGCATTTCCTGCAGAAATACATAGGTCCAACAATAGGTAATTCATTTAAAACCTTCAATGTTATCGCAGATGTTTATCTTGAAGTTCGTTTAAGTGGCAAAAACCTTCAATCTTAAATCAAATCAAAAAACTGACATGAAACTAAGAAAATAAATTGAGACACACACAAATAGTTTTTTTAAATCATATGAATAAGACCTTTTGATTTCATCCTCTAGTACAAACATTGTTAGCTCTCATAGGCGTGTGGAAAATATGTCTTTCAATGAGCATTGCATAGCGAAAGTTTCCACTTGAGCTCTTTTTTTTAATTTATATTAAAGACAGCTCAACACTTTAAATTTTTTTCAGCGTCATAAAATTGCTTGGATAAGGCTGTAAGGCTAGAGATACTCTCGTAAAGTCAGTGAATTTCTCACAAGAAAGGTAGTAACAGTGAAAACATTATGACCGGGATACACTTTCAAGCAACCAGTTTTCGAATTTAAGTACTAGAGATATTGTTAATACTCAAACGCATTCGACTCATAACTCAGAAAATGTTTAGCTGATTGACTTGAAATTTGAACATATCCTGGAAATACATTCTTTTTCTAAGAAAATAGGATTTTTTGAAAGAGATGATTTGTTCGGTATCTAAGAGTGGTCTAAAGCCTTAATTAAATAATTATATCCAAACAAAGATTTCAAACTTAAAATTTGAAACCTTATGATTACGTTAGTGGGATATTTAAGTCTCAAGAGTATTGTAAGAGTTTAAAAGACGACTTTTTATGATCTGCAGAGTTGAGACTTAGTTGCTTGGTATATTTTTCAACACCAGCACAAATATCGTTCAAAAGAAAATTTTTCATGTACATGAAAACGGAAATGTATTTTTATGTCATACTCTTTCTGTGTACATTTTCCACATCAAAAAATGCTTTTTGGGGTTAATTGATTTGTATCCAGACTAAATGTAATTTTAACCCTTATAAGATGGTAAGAAAGTTCGTTCACAGGAATAGGAGACTCCGACAACTTCCTTTTAATGATCGTTCTTATATACAGCCCAATTGAAAACGAAAAATACTAAAAACAGAGTAATTTCATTTATTTGTAAGCTCTATAGAGCGAAAAATAAAAAAATTAAATAAACTGTTGTATACTTAACATTTTAAACAAAAAATAAATTAAAATTGTGTTTGTTATTTTTCTTTTAATTAAAACAACGCCATCAAAATCAACGATAAAATGTTTCTTTTTTCGTTTTTTTTTTTTGGGTCTGAACTTTCCACAACGTGTCATAAAAATAACCTTAAATGCCTTTCATTAAAAATCAAATTACTGTTAAGAGCTTTAAATACCACCACACCGACTTGCCCAAAAACCCATCGCCATCATAGAATGAGCCCTTCAAGAAGTCCATCGAAATTTTAATTGCATTTTCATTGAAGTTTTTCCGACCAAAGTGTTCGCGATGCTGATGCAGACATAAAGTCCTTCTCGTTATATCCTTTGATACAAAAAAAAATAAAGTACCTAAAGGGTTTACAACAGTGAGGAAGAGGTATAGGAAAAGGCAGGAGAAACAGAGAGTGCAATGCAACAATTTTGTTGCCGATTGTGTCAAAAGTAACCCAATCGAAATAGTGACATCCAATCTACTTTTATGCTTACGATATACTTCCGCCCTCTACATAGTGTCACGACTCGATAGATAGATGTGAAGGTACAATATTTTTCCACTCTTCTCTTGAATTTGTTTTTTTTTTTTTCATTTGAACTGATCCTTCAATCATCCAGTTGACAGTAAAATGGCACGGAAATTGTTAATTATTGTAATGGAAGAATCGAGAGGGAAAACAGAGTTATGATGAAATAGAGGGTGTTGCTGTAGGTCACGCACAGCTGCTCTTTTAATTTAAAGATAACCACAGAATAATATGATAAAAATATGAAAAACGTGATAGCCCTTAAAGGTCTTCCATAAAATATTGCCACATTTAATGAAAAAGGGCTCAAAACACGTTTAAAAAGCTTTATTTGTACATATGTATCTTTTTGGAAAGAACATTTTTTAAGTCATGTAGGTATTTTATGAGTTACGAACATATTTTATTTATTACGGTCATTTCCGTGGAAGGAGCGTCTAAATCGTGTTTGTAATTAACCAAGTCAAACTGTTTGTTATTTAGGTTTTGAAATACAAACAAAAGACACATGCTATCCCATTAACAAAACAATACTTTTTTAAAGGATGAAGATGCCCTTAATTACAATTTTGACTTAAAATTTTGCAATCACATCATGTTTTTTTTTTGTAAATGTCTCCTTTGAAAATGCCAAAAGCAACCAAACACGGTTTTTTAGGGCTAAGTTAGAACTCAAAATATCTCTTAACAATATATTGTTATTGTAATGATTTTGCAAGATACAAATCTCTCTTATTTAGATATAATCTTAAATATTTTATCATGATAATTAGTTTCTGGAAATTGTCATTGGTTATGACTCTTTATTTGGCAAAATGGGCATCTTCTCTAAGTGTTGTTCCCAGCGTTGTTCAAACGTATTCAGAAATATATTCATTCAGTGGAAGGATGCAACTAATTATCTGTCAAATTAAACATGAGCTAAGTGTTACCATTCAGAAATAGATGGCTGACCCTATAAAAAATAATATAAATAATTCAATTAAATATTGAAGAATGGTATTTTAGATTAAGAAAACCATCACGGATTTTATTGAAAAAAAACTACTTCATAAATATAAATAGCCTCAAAAAGCCTTCTATGCATGTTTCTACGAATTTTAATCTCTAATTAATATCTCAAAAACCTGACGTACTGTATTCATTTTGAAGTCGCATTTGAATTAAGGCCATAAAAACCCATTTGAAATAGAAAACCTTGCCGACGAATGTTGTTACTTATACAAATCAGTAAGAAGCATCCGTCTCTCCAGTTGTTGATTTTGTTAAAACTACCATCCCCTCCTTCATGAAACTTCCATCTTTTTTGAAACCATTTCAAAATTGAGTTTTCTAAAAACATGGTTTTATTTTTGTTTATTTGGAATCATTTATCATAAATGTCAAAAAGGAGCCACAATCTGCTGCGTTTAAGAAACGTGAAATATAATATGTGAAAAATTACGAAATGACAAGTTCTTAAGTCACAAAGGGGGTACATTTATTTTTAGCAGCAGTGTTATATCGAATGAATTAATAACAACAGTTGCTGTTTGCGATTAAATGATTACTGACTTCAATTAAGATCACTTTCAGAGTTTTTGAATTCTGATACATTGCGGATGAAAAAGGGACTGAAAACTCGCCATGTGATCAAGTAAAAATTGCTTGTAAACGGTAACAAACACATGAAAAGTGGGTTGATACTACGCCCCTTGAGACCATAATCTCCGATTTTCAAGTTGTTCCTTAATGCACATAAATCACTGCCAAGTTCCTCGATATTGTTTTCCTTTAAATATCTGAAGCATATCTTTTAAATATTAAAACGACCATTAAATGTGGGCGGTTACCAAACCCCCTGAGTAAAAATGTGTTTGAATATGTTTTTTCTTCTAGCGTACGCACATAAGTCTGCATACATACTACTTAACTGAACTTAAATGTTTTACTTCCTTTAGTTGTAGTTTTGACCTTATACCTTTGACTTAAGTAAAGCTATTGCTCCCTTGAACCCGAAATGATATGGTCCTCCCTGAAAAATCTTAATATAAACAAGACTTAAACATATTCAACAATAAGATCAATATTCATCCAAAAATGCGCCATCATCCAAAAATTATTTTTCGGTCAAAATGGGGTCCCTCTTCCAAACGATTCGAAGTTCAGTCAGCGAACAGGTCAGGTGTAAGCCCAAGTCCCGATGCAAAATTCGTCAAGTTGAAGTCTGCAAAAGGCCGAGTTCTCTTGCATGGCGAATAGACTGCATCGGGTTCTGATTTTCTGCCAATATTGTATTCCTTGAACGTGCGGGTGTCAGCTGATTGTATACTGAAGCGGTCATCTCAAATTCTCACGAAACGTTGAAGAGTCTACTGTGAAGGCACACCACGTCTATCCTAACGCGCAATGCGCGCAACGTTATAGTTAATAAACACTCATTTTGATGAAAAAGTTTTATTATTTGAACGTACTGTTTAATAGTGTAACTTGCCATAACAATGAATAATAAACAAAAGATTTAAAAAATGTCACTAACACAAAATGGCCGCCACGGGGAGTCAAAATACCCGTGCGAATCGAAAAATCATTTACAAATTTACAAATTTTAAATTTATAATTCCAGAGTTTTAATATTTAATATTGTGCTTCAGAAACTGTGGTTGTGGTTTGATTAGTTCTGAGATAAGAGGAAACTTAGAAACCACAGTAGATTCAGAACTTTGCTTATTACTATTTTTCAAATTTATTATAAGCCTTAAAATCAAATTCTTCAACTTAAAGACTGGCAAAATCATTCCCAATCTTAAGCTTTCATCGGTGTCATTTTTAAATATGAAATCGAAAATGTCAACAACAATTTCAAAATGTACACTAAGTTTTTACAAAATTAAATTCTGACTGAAAAAAAAACCTTCCTAAAAATCAATTGCTAGTGTAAACTATGAAAACCATTGATGGAAGAATGATCAACAATGATTGATGACTCAATACGCTATCTGAACAGTTCAATTCTGTTTTGTAATCACATATTTTTTTTAACAAAGCGGTCAATTACTTCGTTAAGTAAACTTGTTTATTTTAAATTGCACTCATCCTCAAAACCATCATAAATTTTTATTTTATGTTTTATTATTATTTTGCTGGTTTTGTGTGTCCAATTTTCAGGAATTGGTTTAGTCTTTGAGGTTTTTGTTTTACTATTTACAGACTAGATGATCCATTTTGCTGTTTTGAAATTAATGCCAATTTCCAGACTCTGTACACATTTATATGCAGAAAATGCCTTTGGGTATTTGCATGATGGTGATGTTGTATGATTATTTATTTATGAACCATCAGAGTGTAAGAATTGAACTGTGAAATTGTTGAAATATTAAAATGTTTTCCTCTTCCTTTTTGTTGTTTTATATTTTTTGGGCTTACACAAAAAATATTAAAAAGAAATATCTATGTGTCTATGTTCTTTTATATTTACACAGAATATGCACGTGTTTTTTGAAATTGAATTTAGATGTTTCGTGTGAAAATCTGGAACAAATCAATTTGTTATAAATTATGGTACAAGTTAGAAAAAAATAAAAAAAGAGGATAGACATGTCCTTTTGAAGGACTCGTTGACATCACAGGAAATTTGCTAAGCAAACAAAATAAAATGGGGCACTAAATTTCATTGCGGAAAAGTGTACATTTTGTTGTTATTTTTTGGGTATGGATATTTCTTTTTTTAATTTTTTCGTTGTAAAAAGGATGACAGATATTTTTGAACCCTTGTCAAAAATATATAAAAAAAAACATGGACAGTGGCAATCAATTTGCCTTAGGAAATCGAATGGACACTTTGAATTTGAATAATTTTATTCCTTTTCCTATTTTTGTTTGCTGTTGCAAGCTTTTTTGAGAAGGACATTAATATTTAAGTAGGTCTTGGTAATAACAGTTCATTTCAAATTTATTGGTTCGGTTTTGGGCATCAGCATGTTGATGGTTTCTACCCAAATCTTATTCAAATAAGGAGACACTTTAAGTATTACTTAATTAAAAAACATTAAAAAAACATGCATATATTCAATAGCTTATATCAATTCAGTCAAAAGTTTAATAGATATCTACACCGAAATATGGAACTGAAATTTACCATAGTTATTAATGATGGTGATTCTATCCATTCCTAAAGTTTCCACCCCTCGAATGACATGAGCATTATTCGATCAGATTGCAATTATTATTTGATCCAATATCTTCTTACATAGCTGACAGAAAACAATGATAGGTGTTGTTCGTGACTTCAAAGACGAAGGCGCAAGTCCCTTGGCGACAGAAAAATAAACTGGCAACACCTGCGGAAAAGATGAAATACAGCCGTCTCGCTCATCAGGCGCTTTCTGTCAACTACTAAATAATCTTCTTTTATTTTTATTTTTTGTTCTTTTGTTCACTCGCACTCTTGTTTTGAATTTACTAGTGACTGGTTGTGGCTCTTATTTCAAATTAATAATTAACTTACTCTTGAATAAATATTAAAGTTGTATAAAGTGTTTAGAGTATATAGGGAAGATAATAAAACAATTAATTTCCAATAATAACTTTCATTCCTCTGCGTGTGTGAAAACTAAATTTCATACATTTTTTGGTGCCTCCTGTGAGGAATGATAAAAACTGTTAAATAGTGGCGTCATAGCGGTACACTTTGCAGTTAATATTCTACGAAGTTCTACAAGCAGAACTGTACCTATTACGGCAATGGCAGAGCTTAACAGGCGTACCTCTGCATCTCATTCGATTTTGCGCATTTCAGCAAAGGTAGCAGCAGATGATTTTGCTGGAGATGAATTTAGTCTTCGGCAAGAGATGAATTCATTGCAATTGCATTTTGATCGTTTTGTGGCCACTCATGACATTTTAATAGATGCAGCAGAACCTTCTGAAGTTGGCGTCCACGTGAATCTTTGGAATGACATGGAAGAGCATTATAATACTTCAATGGCTAAATTGCATCGACTCATTTCCATTGCGCAAACTAATCCGAATCCAGGCATTGATAGTGCGGTCAAACAACCCTTGACATCGTCGTCCACCATGGACTTGAAATTGGACCCTCTGCCCGTTCCGAGTTTTGATGGTACTTTACAAAATTGGTTAGCTTTTAAAGATGCATTTGAGACCCTTGTACATGGGCAGGAATTTCCAGAAGCGTACAAACTCGGCAAACTTCGCGAAGCAGTAAAAGGCGATGCAGTAGCATTGGTTGGCGGAATGTATACTGGTGGCTATGAAGACGTCTGGAAAGCATTGAAGGCTCGCTACGACAACAGAAAACAACTGGCAGAAATCCATGTCTCTCGATTTATTGGCATGAAACGAGAACCGACTGAATCTACATCGGCATTGCTCACTGTGGTGGATACGGTGAGAGAAGCATTTCGGGCATTAACTGTTATGCAGTTACCAGTGGACCAATGGGATGCATTAGCAGTGCCTATTATCACATCGAAGCTTCCTACAACGACACAACAGGCTTGGGGTATGAGTCGAACTTCGAACGATATACCCAAACTTGATGATTTGCTAGGCTTTGTCGAAAAACGAGCTCATAGTTTGGCATCGGATGTACTGCGATGGAATGCAGTCGACCGCAACGACAAATATGGCGAGAGAATTACTACAAACACTTTAAGGCATTCACATCGCTTGGTGAAATCTAATTTGGCTGCCACTTCACCCGGCAATTGTGAATTTTGTAATAATAACTCGCATCGCATCAGCCGCTGCTCTCAACTTTTAGCACTTCCAGTGGCCGAGCGCTTTCAAAAACTTAAAGGGTCCAACCTGTGTTTTAATTGTTTAAGACCAGGACATGCAACTAAGGAATGTAGATCACAGAATTGCCGTCAATGTAATGGAAGGCATCACACGCTGCTTTGTCGTCGTTCATCATCACATTTGGTATCACAGCCTGGAACCGGCTCAGCTGCTATGACCACAACATCAGCGTCACCGGCCGTTTTAAAACCATCAACGACTCGAGCTCCCCAAAATTATATCTGACTAGATGGCTCCATAAAGACATTCGCGATTTTCAATGATCGTGTCATCCTTTTGGCAACAGCTTTTGCACGAATAATTGATGGCTTTGGCGATGTGCATCAGTGTCGATTACTATGCGATCCAGGCTCCCAGGTTAGTTTCATGACTTTACGCTTTTTTAACAATTTGGCTCTTCGTAGGAATAAATGTGAAATACCAATAGAAGGTGTAGGAAACTGTTTATCAACATACGCTCGTGGCAGAGCGACTGTACAACTGTCCTCTAACTTTAATCAACACTTTGGTATGAGTGTTGAAGTCTACCTCATCGAAGCTATCACTTCTCCCACACCTGTATCTAAGATTTCGGATGATTGTTGGCAACATTTACGCAATTTGCAACTGGCAGACCCTTTCTTTGGTACTACTGGACGAATTGATGCATTGCTTGGCGCAGACGTTTGGGACCAGTTAATCACAAATGGCATAGTTCGTGGTAGTAATACAGAACCATTCGCGCAATCAACTCAACTTGGCTGGGTTGTATTTGGACCGGCTACACTTCAATCTCATACAGTACCTACTGTAAGGTCATTGGCCACTTGCACTAAACATGATCTACGAGTTGACGAGTGGTTGTGTATACTTTTTGAGGCCGACAACGAGCACACGACATCTACAACTACTATGGAAGCTGATCTATGTGAACACATATTTATGTCTACACATACCCGTGATCTAGATGGCCGTTACATTGTGCAAATACCATTTAAGCTGAACGCATCAGCACTTGGGAATTCACACAATTTGGCATTACGGCAATTTTATCAACTAGAGCGCAGACTTACTTCAAACCCAGATCTACGGGAGAAGTACATTAATTTTTTGAGGGAATATATTCAGCTTGGTCATATGACTGCAATTTCGGATCGACCAGGTGAACCAGCACAGTCATACTACGTCCCACATCATGCAGTGACCATGAAGTTTCGCGTTGTTTTTAATGCGTCAGCGCAAACGTCAACAGGCATCTCGCTCAACGACACACAATTGGCTGGCCCGCTCATTCAAGAGTTATTGGTAAATATAATCCATAGATTTAGACGGTTTGCAGTTGCACTATCCGCAGATGTAGAAAAAATGTTTAGGCAAGTGTTAATCGACAAACGACATAGGCAATGGCAACAAATTCTATGGCGGGAATCTCCTACTGAATTATTGCGCACCTACCAGTTGAACACCGTCACTTATGGTACAGCTAGCGGTCCTTATTTGGCAGTTCGTGCGATGCAGCAGTGTGCTTTGGATAACTCGTGTATATTGCCTACAAACGAACGGGCGAAAGCAGCTCAGGAAAGCATATTACGGGACTTCTACATTGATGATTATCTCTGTAGTGCTCCATCAACAAAGGCTGCAGTTTTATTGGCAAGGGATGTTGATTCTGTGCTTAAAGAAGGACACTTCTGTCTACGCAAGTGGCGATCTAACGACTCAAGGGTTTTGGCAAAACTTACAAATACACCATTCACTGATGAAATTGAATTGCAAGCTATGGAAACGACGGTTCTTGGGTTGAATTGGGATCCCATAGCTGACGAACTATTCTACAAGGTTAAATTGGCAACTGATACTACCTCAACTACGAAGCGTCAAGTCCTAAGTGACACGGCAAGGCTGTATGACCCACTTGGTATGTTGGCGCCTGTAATTATCGTGGCTAAACTTTTCATTCAGCGACTTTGGCTGGCAGGATTGGCATGGGACACACCTTTGCCAACAGATTTGCTCGATGAATGGCTCACATTTCGTGGCGATTTGCAGAGATTGGAGAAAATTCGAATACCACGATGGATTGGTATTCAAATCGGTGCGACTCTCCAACTACATGGCTTTTGCGATGCAAGTATGAAAGCATATGCAGCGGTCATTTACCTTATCACAGTCGACAACGAGGGATATCGCAAATCAATTCTCATTACATCTAAGACCAAAGTTGCACCAAGCAAGGCTGTAACAATTCCAAGGCTGGAACTGTGCGCTGCCCAACTCCTTACTACGACGATGATAACTACCCGACAGGCTTTGGACCTCAACAACGTTACATATACAATGTGGAGCGACTCTAGCATTGTTCTCTACTGGCTTCGCAAATCAACAACACAACTTAAACCCTATGTGGCAAACCGCGTTGGCTATATACAACAGAATTCCGAGATTGGCAATTGGAATCACATTCGTACACGATTTAACCCAGCAGATTGCGCAAGCAGAGGCATAAGTGTTGATGCGCTTATATCACACCCGCTATGGTGGCATGGCCCAACAATTGACATCGAACAATCTTCTGTAGAAGGCACTACACTCACAGAGAACGAGTCTTTGGAAATGGAGACAGAACTAAAACCAATCAAGGCACATATGGCTTGTGCATTAAAAAGGCTTTCAATTGAAACTTGGTATAGACGGGGTACGGAAACTATAATTATTCCTTTGCTAGACCGTTTCAGTAAACTTGGGAAACTGCTTCGTACAACAGCTTACATTTTACGTTGGAGAAAGTCAAATCGCATATATAGATCACAATTTTTCGTCACAGCCGAGGAAATAGAAGAGGCTCTACGCTGGCATACAAAGGCGGTACAGCATACATTCTTTGCGGCAGAGATCATTCAACTTCAAAAAGGCAACAGCGTGGGTGGATCAAGCAAACTGGCATCACTTACTCCATATATGGATAAGGAGATGAATAACATTCTCCGTGTATCTGGCAGATTGGACAACGCAAACCTGGGTGGCTCTCGAACACATCCCATCATCCTTCCTAGGGAAAGCACATTGGCAAAGCTTATTGTGCAGAAAACACATGATGAAACGCTCCATGGTGGCATACAGCTTATGATACAGACGATTCGAGAAAAATATTGGATACTCCATGTACGTATTCTTGTGAAACATGTTATTCATTTCTGTTCTATTTGCAGAAGGCATCGACATACAATGGCTAAACAACGTATGGCATCGTTACCTTCAGCTCGAGTTCTGGCTTCTCCACCATTTTCAATCTCAGGTGTGGATTACTTTGGGCCATACAACATTCGCATTGGCTCAAAAAACGTCCGTACAGTGAAAAAGACCTATGCTGCTGTTTTTGTCTGCTTAGCTTCAAAGGCTGTACACATTGAGCTGGCCGAAGATCTGTCAGCCGAGGCATTCATCAACCTTTTCACTCGCTTTGTGAACCGTCGTGGCCCATGTCATCAATTGTTTAGCGATAATGGAACTGCATTCGTTGGAGCAAATCGGCTTTTGCAGGAAGACCTCAAGGAATGGCAAGGTGCTTATGCATTGCAACATTTGGCGAACCGAGGCACCCAGTGGCACTTCATTACACCTAGCGCACCGCATCAAGGCGGCCTTTGGGAGGCGGCAGTCAAGTCGGCCAAGAAACATTTGCGCCGAGTTATTGGAACTCAGTCCATTTACTATGATCAGCTGCATACCTTACTAGTGCATATAGAGGCATGCTTGAACTCACGTCCGTTGGTGGCTTTACACGATGACATAGACGACCGATTGGCTCTCACACCAGCAGACTTTCTTATTGGCCGATCTATTATTGCAGTACCAGACAAACCCGTTTTGGAAGTACCCACACAGCGGCTAAGCTACTGGCGACAACTAAGGCAAATGCAACAACATTTCTGGAGACGATGGCAGGATGAGTACTTGCAAACATTGCAACCACGTTCCAAATGGCATGAAGCAACTGAAAATATCAACATTGGCGATGTTGTTATCATCAAAAATGAAAATTTACCAGCAACACAGTGGCCACTTGGTCGGATTATGAAACTACACCCAGGCAAGGACGGCCTAACCAGAGTCGTCACAATCAAACATCAAAAGGGTGAATGCTTGAGACCGATACAAAAACTATGCAAAATTTTGGATGATCCTGAACGTACCCGCCCAGCCGGCCAGGATGTTCGTGACTTCAAAGACGAAGGCGCAAGTCCCTTGGCGACAGAAAAATAAACTGGCAACACCTGCGGAAAAGATGAAATACAGCCGTCTCGCTCATCAGGCGCTTTCTGTCAACTACTAAATAATCTTCTTTTATTTTTATTTTTTGTTCTTTTGTTCACTCGCACTCTTGTTTTGAATTTACTAGTGACTGGTTGTGGCTCTTATTTCAAATTAATAATTAACTTACTCTTGAATAAATATTAAAGTTGTATAAAGTGTTTAGAGTATATAGGGAAGATAATAAAACAATTAATTTCCAATAATAACTTTCATTCCTCTGCGTGTGTGAAAACTAAATTTCATACAGGTGTCATTAAAACATCAATCAGATAAAATGTTTATTCAAACCATACAAAATTATTATTATTATAATTATTATTAAGGGAGATTTGCAATTAACAACTAATTCGTAAAATTAAAACATGTTTTTTTTATTGTAACCTATGGAGAAATTTGTTGAACATTTAAATTTATTGGGAAATGTTGAAAGCACCAGATATAACGTTAAGCTCAGAATTATGTAAAAGCAGTCATATGAAAAGTAAAAAAAAAGGAGGATTGTTTTCGTTCTCAGCAAATATTGTTTTGGCTTCTCCCGAAAAAACAGCAATGAGCTTAAATTTCTAAAATCAGAATTAACGATATTAATTTTCTTTATCATGATTGAGAAAATAAGTATTTTATTTATTGGAAGTAAAGAACACTAATTTAAAATAATTTTTAAAAATAGTGACATAAAAAAGTACGTATTACCATAGACTAACTAATAATTATTAGTTAGTCTATGGTATTACGTAAACGAGTGTACAATTGCAAACTTGGCGGTGGAATAAAACACCTTTGTCTTTTTTTCTAAAACGACTTTCTTAATGATTTATGAAGTTTGTTAACTTCTTGCGGATAAATAAATATAATTTGTTACAAATTTTTTTCCAACTTCACCCCATCAAAAAAAAACTGAATGGAAGCATTTTCTTTAAAATGATTAGCGTTGGAAAACTAATTTAAACTTAACAAATATCTCTTATTACAAATATATTTTTCTTATAAGATACTTAAATAAATTTGAAGTCAACACCTTCGTTTGCCTTCAAAATATGAAAGTCGATAATCAATTTTTAGTTTTAGTATTATTTTATGTTAAAAATTATCATGACGAGTACTGTATGGATCCAAATGGATACCAAAAATGTGCGTCATCGTTGCAGAAAAGTTATTCTGCAAGTAATATAATTTTGAAAGTATCTTCAAAATGTAATACTAATTTAGTTTTATGTCACAATTTATAATATTAAATGTAATTTAAACTGAAAGCTCTATTGGTTTGTAAAAGATTTGGGTTCAGCTAAGGTTAGGTTAGGTTAGGTTAAAGTGGCTGTTCATGATGAAGTAGGATACACTTAGGTCTGTCTAATGGCCCATTGTGATACCACATGCATCTTGAAGCTTTTTTCTAAGCTCAATGAAACGAGTTTGAGTCCATTACAAAAGTTGAGAGACTAGTTATAAATATAAAAATGATTCAAATTGTTAAGATTGTTATAGAAGAATTATCTTAGGTAAATTGTTTTAAGCTTGAGCAGGGTAAGAGTACAAACGAGGTGAAGAACTGTTTCCTCCTTTTCATTATCTATGCAGCTTTTGCAAAAGTCATTTGAGAGTATGCCTAGCCCTATGATGTGCCTGTTTATGACACCGATTATCGAGCTCATATGCAATCTGCTTAGAGATAGCAAACACCTGAAGGGTTGTGTAAAAGTGGATGCCTATCCTCCCAGAAAGCGCAGTTGGAAGATGGTATAGTCTTTGTGCTTTGGAATTGATTCTAAATCCTTAAGAATAATGGAGTGGCCTGTGTTCTTTTTAACTCACAACCATGAAGCTTTGAAGAGAAAAGCAGACTTTTTTGCTAAGTATATCAAGAGATGTTTGGTAGAGTAGGGTATCGAGTGCCGCAGATGGAGCCATCAGAAACGATCCGCATTGTATATAGGCAAACTGAACGTTGGGCTTTATTTAATTTTTCACGGTTTGGAGCTTTTTTTAAAACACTCCACCATACTGGAGCACCGTTCATTAAAATTGGTCTGGTTACCGATGTGTATAACCAATGCGCAGTTACGGGTTGTGAGACCTATCAATTTCGATTAGCTTTCTGGCAAGAATAGAGGGCTTCAGTAGCTCCTTTGACTCTTTATTGTTAATTTTTTACCTAAAATAAGACCCAGGTACTTAGCTTTGTCTGAAGACTTTTATTGGATTCCTTTCATATAAAATGGTTAACATATGGATCACCCCAAAGTAGTAGGTTGTCTGAGGTATTTTGTAAGAGTTCTTTTATTGTGTTCAGATGCTTTTTTGAGACCGCTATAGCAACGTCATCCATATAGGCAATAACTCTGAAATCCTTAGGCATCCAGACTAGTTCGAATTTCATTTAACAGCAGGTTATAACAGAACCTTGTGGTGTCCCTTTACTAACGAATCTTTTAGCAGAAGAATTACCCAGTTTTGAGTTAATAATTCTGCTAGTCACCATTAAATGAATTAAATTTCCAAGTGAACGTAGAATTCAAAGAAAGATGTTAGCACAGATGTGATTGAAGATTTATCCACGTTTTCAAAACGCCTTCTCAACTGTTACGGAAATCAGCCGTAGTGAACTCTCTATGATTGATAGAGTATTCGATGGTTACATTTACGTGTGTAACGCCGTTTCCGGCGATTTGCCTTCACAGTAGATATGGGTTCAACCAAACTAGCTCCTTTTTTGATTGCTGTAGTGAAAAAAAACAAACCCTCCTTAATTTTAAATTTGTTTTCTGCTTATCTCCATTTTAGTATATATGATACTAAATTTATTTTAAAACGACGTCTGACATCTTTTTCAAAAAACGGCATTCCGAACGTCGTACAGATGCATACAAAAAACGTTTTTAAAACTATGGAGTTAGATTCTAGGCATCTTGTTACCTTTCAAAAAAAGCTGAAGTTTTCAATTTGACAAATCGTCACGAAAGTTAAAGCTTTCAATAGGAATTTAAAAAATTTAAATAAATTAAATACGTCAAAAAAGTTAAAAGTTAAATTTACTACACTTAAAATCTTGGAAAATCAAAGAAGAGATTATTAGCTTCTACTTCTTGTACAGTTTCCTTTCTATTTGTCATGAATTTGTCCACTTCTTTAATAATTCATCTTCATTGTTTATGTTAATACCTTCATAAGTATATAAGTCTGAAAGAATATAAAATTATCTGATTGATGAAATAAATAAAACACAACACCATAAACATATGAGTTGGACTTACAACATCCCTATATTTGTTTGTTTTTTAAGATACGAGCACAATAAATGTTAAATAATTCAAACCTCATCTGCTTAAGTCCATGTTCATATAAACAACTTCTCCTTAAACTCAAACTCAACGTTTTGTTTGTTTTTACTTGAAATTTCAAAATTGTCGACCATAAATTATTAAAAACTTACATTTTCGTTGTGCACAGCTTCCAGTTTTCTTTCCTCAATGATTAGTAAAAGGATCAAAAAGGACAATTATACTATCAAACGTAAACTGTACAGGGTACAACTACATTTCTGTAAGCTAAACAAGTGGTGAAAACATCATGAAGAAGTAAAAGAGCATTTTAAAATGACTCCCATTACAACCAACATCAATTTGTTTCTCTTTCTTTCTCTTTTTATAAAGCATGTGGTAGGACATTTGGACAAATGTCATGTGAGCCAAATCCATTAAAGTTGTTGCATAATTGAAGCCACTTGTCCTTAAGTAGGTACATACTTGACCCAGCTGTATGTTGGCTTTTGAATCTGGATCTGGATATCAGCATCATTGTATATAAACTTAGGTCTTATTCGAATAAGGAAGGAAGGATATTTATAAAAATGAATAGAAAAAGAATCAAAACTTAACATAAACCTAAGTAAACTCTATAAGACCCACTTTAAAATGTGCATTGCACATCCTGAAGTGCTAAAAATAAGTATATTCACAGTTACCATGAAGTTTGATGAAGAAAGTTCTACTCCCGTTTTCTAACTTTAACATAATAACAAAATAAAAATGAAGAAAGGATGTAGAAAAAAAAAACTTAACAAAAGCAATTGCAACAAATATTGCAGCCATGAAGTCCACATATCCCCATTTAGGATTGAGTATGAGTATATTATGCTTAACGAGTCCTTATGAAGTTGCAAGTGAAATAGAAAATGTAAAATTGATTTCGATAGAGAAGTTTTCAATTTTGTGTGCTTTTTACATACCATATTTTGGTAACTCGAGTTCATTCCATAATAGAAAAGGGAAGTTAGTTGTTTTCGAGAAGATACCGAGTCGTTAAAGTGGAAAGTAAAATATCTTGACAATAATATGCGAAAAAGTGTAAGGTATTTCAATTACTTATCAGTCAATACTTCAAGAAAAATTATTGGTCTTACGATCACATCAAATAGTTTGCAACTTTGCAACATTCTAACAGGAGTAGGGGAATACATGCTTATTGATATATTAAACGATAATACATTAAACATTTCGAATATTTTATTTGTAACTTGGATTTATTTTACTTACTTACTTACTAAAGGTGGCATTACAGTCCTGTGTGAACTAAGACCTCACCCAACAAACTTCTTCATCTAGCCCGCACCTTACTAGATGTCTCCAGTTTCGTGCTCCAAGTTGGGTGAGGTAAGTTTCCACTTCATGGTCTTCCTCTACTGCGCTGTCCTATGGGTGTGGATTCGAAGACCTTCCAGGCCGAAGAATTGGTTTCCATGTGCTCTATATGACCAAGCCTCGTCTATATATATATGAACACCTCGTCTTTTCAACTTTTTGTCCACTCCCCTTCTATGCATAGGAGACCGTATATTGCACGAAGAACTTTTCTTTTGAAACGACCCAAGGTGCTTTCATCCGCTTTTGTCATAGTACGTGCTTCTGCACAGGACGGGGATGATGAGGGTCTTATATAGCGACACTTTGATCACTAGAAAGAGGGCTTTGCAACTCAATTTTTTTCTTAGCCCAAAGAAACAGTGGTTTATAATTAAATAAATTTGGTGGCGCAACAGTCCGTTTGAGAACTAGGACCTAGTGAGGATGGAAGGGACCTACAGTTTTAAGCCGAATCCGAACGGCAAATTTCCTCGCAAGAGGCAGTACCCGTGAAAAAAAACTTTAGGTGGCATAGGCAGGGATCGAACCCAAGACCTCTCGCATGACAGTCCATCGCACTAACCATCATGCACGGGTACTACTCACTTAATTGTTTTCTTAGCCCAAAGAAACAGCGGTTAGCAAGAATTATTCTTCGTTTAGTATTGTTGTTTTTTGCGTTCATAGCGGAGTCTTGGTAAACGAAGTCCTTGACTACCCCAATGTTACCTCTGTCGATGGTGACGGTTTGACTGAGATGTCAAGTCTGCCTCAATACTCACAAAAGTCCTATTGACATCACACCGAGATCTTCCGATTATGTCAATGCCATCAGCTTTACTATCATATAATTGAACAACTCATCTCCAGCTGCTTTACAGAGCTTGGCATTCAAGCCATCTGCTCTAGCTGCTTTGTTAGACTTCAGCTAGGATATGGCAAACTTTACTTCGTCTAAGTCGGGAAGACGAAATTGTTGGCTTTCGTTCGTTCTTGTTGAATGGATCATCCAACCTAACAGCAGAATTCGCTTCGTCATCGCCGTTTTACAGTCTGCAGAAATGGTCCTTCCATATCCTCATTATTGACTGCGGTTCGACAATGATGTTTCCAATTTTGTCTTTGCAACCTTGCAGTTCAAGGTTTATGTACTTGTGAATTTCGTTTCACCTGGTCATTAAACTTCGAGCTTAACTCCTTTTTTTAAACTTCTCAACAACTTTGACCACACGTTTCTTATGCTTTCTCTTTTTCCTTCTGAGAAGTCGGTGTTAATCTCGCCTTTTCTGCTCATGGAGCTCTTGAGCAGCTTTCGTCCTTCTATGCAGTATCGTTTTGTATGCCTGCTGACATTCCTTGTCAAACAAGGGGTTCCTTGTTGGTGGCTTGTGATATCGACAGAGAACTTCGAGAGAGTAACTCGGTCGAAAAAGAATTTGGCGATCTCATGCAATTGTAGCCATTCGAAGTTGTTTCTTCTTCTATCATCTTGACACATCACATTGACTTTCAATTGACATTCTCAACAGTCCAATTATAGATAATAACCACCGAGGCCTCACGTAGTGTAGCCAAAAAACAGCGTATTATTCTTATAAAATGTACATTTATTTTTGAAAACTGTTTTCAAGAAATTTATTACTGAATTTTAAATCAGCTCGTTTTAAAAGTATGAAAGGGTATCTTTTAAGGAAAAATCAAAATTAATGCGATTTACTGCAGCTTCCTTGAACAACATTCAACAAGTTTGTAGTTCAATTTGGCCATTTTTACGGTAGTACATTTATTTTTCCTCAAAGCTTAAACAAACGTTTCGTCTATTATTTTAGAAAATAAAACGATTCTTTTTTAAATTGTTTTAAATGTAGAGATACCATTAAAGAGTTATATCTCTATACTTTCATATAGGTAGAGAAGAAAACTAAGAAATAAAATTACTATTAATTCGTGTACCAATTCACGTTTTTGTGCTAAAGAAGAAAAAATAATCTTCTCTTGGCATTATTCTATCCAAAAAGGAGTTATTACAGCCATAAATATACAAAGAGCCACACTTTGTGAGACACTTTATAGCCATTGCTGCAAGTACGAGTATATATGCGGTTTTTGTTCGTTATACAAGTTGCTATCTACCATACGTACAGTAAAAAGGACATAATAGATTCCACGCACAAAAAACATCCATTTCGTAACACATGTCGATGTAATAAATACATTTTTCGAAATATGTGTATAACCACCCAATATTGAGTTCCCTTCCTCCTTTAAGCCTGTTTGATGTTCAGTATAGTGAGTGTATTTTTGTACACACATTATTCCTTTTCCATTCCATAGTCGTCGTCGTCCTGTATGATTATATATCCTTGGACCTCCTCGTCACATAGTTAAAACGGACTTGCTGTATAATTTTCACATAACAAAATAGGACTTTTATTTTGTGATTCATGTAATATTGTGTGTCTCGTTGTTGGTGTTTCTTCTTCCTGTATAAAGTACAAATGGCTAAGAAGATCTGACGGGGCGATGGCGATGGTATTGGGATGGGATGGTGTGGTCGGCCCAAAAACTGAATTATCTCAAGACCAGACCCAGACTGCGCTGCGGTTCAATTTCATGCTGTTGCTGTTTCTGTTGCTATTCCTGGTCTTGTGCTGCCTGATGGCTGCTGCTGCAGTCTTCATATACAATTACAGATCTATATAGAGCCATATAGCCATGCAACCTCAATATCCTATCTTACATACTACATACTTATATGAACGAAACAAGGATATGCAGAAAATGTAAATTTCAGTTTTATTGGCAGAATTTATTAAGGCAATTTCTCGATAAAGTATAAGAATGCGAATGTTTTGACTTTTTTTTTCTTGGTTCTTTTGCAATCTTCTGATGTCAACCTAGATAGTTGTGTCGTTTTGGTATGGTCTATAGAATTAGTCTTGTGTCTATTATAGGAGGCTATGTGGCCTATATATAAAAGTTGTAATGATATCGAAAAACTCTCTTAGAAGAGTTGGATCAGTTATTAGGCGCCACGTCACGTTAACCTCATTGAGACTTCATTTGATCAGCTATAAGTATGTTAAAAGGTTTATTTCAACAAACCTTATGAATTCTCAAGAATTCTTTGAAGTATGTACAAGCAAGATGTGAATAATATTTAATTGTCTTTTATGAAGTACAGATAATAAACTGACATACTTGCTGAATCGTGGGATGGTTTCAACACCTTATTACAGTCAATGTCATTTAAAAGAAAAATATCATAATTTTTTTTATATTTCGGTTGTAAATTTAGATCTTCAAAACGTATTTCAGTTAAGCTTGATTTTCTTGGTGAAGTAGCTTTATAAAGGCTTTTAAAGTTGGCGCAGCCATTTTGTTTTGGTGACATCTGTCAAATCTTGAATAATAAAGTTGCTTTTGCCAAATCATCAAGGCAAGTTACTCGATTGAACAGGACGTTCAAACGATAAAATTGCTGTATCAAAATGATTGTTCGTTAACGCAAACGTTGCTCCCGTTTTACGGTAGAAGTGGTGGCTCTTCACAGGATTCATCGACTTTTTAACGTTTGGAGGCCAAATTTGAGACGACCGGTTCAGAAAGGAAACCGTACCTTTAAGGAACTCAAGATCGCTCGAGAACATGGCTGCGGTCCGTGAAAGTGTACAGCAGAACCCAAAACAGTCTGCTCCTCACCGTGCACAAGAACTCGCTTTTTCGCAAACTTCAACTTGGTGAATTTTGCGTCGGGACTTTGGACTTGGACCTCCATCAAGGCCGAAAAATCATCTTTAGTGACAACGAATGGATGAGTCGCTGTGTTAAACTAATTTTTTTAACACAAATGAAACCATAAGGGCATATACGACATGTGGTTTCAGCTGGAAGGCGCTACTTGGCACACAGCAAACGCCACAATTGACATTTTCAACATCTACCCGCCCTTATTGAAAAACCCTTTACTTGACAATTTACATTTCTGTTCAGTAATGTTTGGCAATCATAGTACTCCAAAACCCCGCTGTGGTTTAGGTCAAGGATTGCAAGATAAGCAACAGATACGTCGAAAGCTGATAGTGTGACGAAAACAAACATTTAAAAAAATGTGAGTTCACACAAAAAAACCGAACTTGAAAGACTGATTGCGGGCTCGTTTAGATGAAAGTCATTGAATTAATTTTTGTTCTTCACATTCAATTCCATTAGAACTATCTTCATGAGCAATTAAAAACTTTTAACCGAGATCAGGCTCTGTTGTTCATGGAGCTTAAAAATCTGCACAGGAACAAACTCTTTTTAACATCTGGCTTTTTTTCATTCCACTCTCGTGTCATTTTAACCCAATGAATCGTGATGCCTCTAATGCATGCATCATGCAACTTGCATACAGTTATATACATAGCTTAAAGTCTTCAACCAAATTTGAACTTATATTTGACCGGGAATCGAAGAGGGTGGTGGGGGGATGATGGGAAAGAAGAGTGGTGGACAGAAATAAAAGAGAAATGGAAAGATTTATTACCCTGGGATGGAAAGTACTTTACGTTGTCACGTATTTGGTTATAGAAGGAAAAAAATCCTAGCAGGTTTTTCTGATAGAAACGATATTCACAGTAATCAGGAGGCAGGACTTCTTCTTTGTTCAGATTTAGTAATATGGTGACCATGGGAGTCCTAACGAACTATTTTTGGTAGAGGAATAATGAAATTGCAGCTGAGTCTTTGTCAGTTGCTTTGGAGGGAGCCTCATAATAATTTATTAAAATATTGACGTTTTCAGTTTTTTACGACTTTCAGGGGTAGACTTGAGATAACTCTCCATTTTTTTTAACAACAATTCCTCTTTTTTAAAATTTTTTTTTAGAAAGTCATTAGTTTGAAGTTTAAATTTGACACAGAATTCAATTAAGAAAAATTCCAATCCGATCATGTAAATAAGTAGTTCGTAAAAATAACATACTTATTCAACCTTGATCTGAAGAACTAGCTTTCGAATTCGAAAATTTGACTTAAAGTTTAAGTGGCCATTAAATGATATCAACTGCAATAAATTATTGAAAGACATACTAAAATACTAAATGATGGCTTTTTTAAAATTATGTACGATTTTTTAATAGTATCCGCCGATTAAATGACAATCTTTTCCTTATAATCCCTAAGTAAAATCCCCTTCGAATCCCAAAAGACTGTAGCCCTGATTTTTCCAGCCGATTGTGAGACCTTCAACTTCTTATAAGGTGCTTCGAACTGCATCGAATATTATTTTGACTCAGGCTAAAAATGATGAACCAAATTTTTATCCCCAGTCACAATTTGGGCAATAAGTTGATCTCTCTTTCCATTAGAGAGATTCAAAAGCTCATACGAAACTTTACTCGCTTCTGAGCAGCTGAAAGCATTCTCCGAACCCACTTTGCAATGACCTTAGGAATGCCAAGATGGTCTTGATAAATAATAAAAATTCTTTCAAGGGATACTCCAACTTTGCAAGTTGTCTCTTATTTAGTCAACAATCTTCCAGAACAAGTGTCTCGACTTTTCCGATGATGTTTGATGAAGTTGCCTCAATCCGATCGAACTGGGATCTTCTCTATGGACCTTATAGTCTCTACCTTGTTTAAAAAGACTATGTCACTTGTAAATTACTGTTTTCTTAGGGAAAGAGTCTATCTTAACAGCTTACATCTCTTTCAACAAAGTTTCTCGACTTTTCCGACGACGTTTGAGGAAGTTGCCTCAATCGACTGAACGGGGATCTTCTTCTATGCACTCTCTTCCTTTTTTAATAACACTATGTTACTTGCAAATTATTGTTTTCTTATGAAAAGAGTCTATCTTAACAGCTTACATCCCTTCCAAAATGATCTGAGGCGATTAGCCTTGCTTAGTCAAGAACTTTATCACTGCACGAAACTCAATTTTGTTCATTATTTATTTGACTCACTCAGCAAAAGTTTAAACACTAATCTAATTTACTAAAATTCTTTTCGCATTTTACTAAATTGTTTAAAACGTGATAACAATGAAGTTAGCGTTGCTTTCTTTCATAATTGACAGTGAACAGATAAAACAGTTACATTAAATGTGCTTCAATAATGATCCAAATCCAAATTTATTGAGCTACGTTGATTGAACAGAGCAGATGGTCACCATAGCTAAAATACCTTCCAAGCCACATTTAACCACAGACAAACGTATCCAACCGATAACAATAGGAATAGTCAATGGATTTGCTTTGGTTTAGTTCTTCTTTTATTTGTTGGAAGGAAAATATAGGATAGGTTTTCAGTATCTATACCCGTATAAGCTCACTCTGGCCAACTCAGGAGGTGCAAATCGAAGCCATTCCTTTTTCTTTTTACAAAACAGTGGATATAAATGTCCAGGGATTTTAAGTGATGGATTTATGTGGTTTTGAAAGAGAGCATGCCATTTTTGTTTCCCTAAAAGATATTACTTTTTATTTATTCAAATGGAACGTGTCTCATGTGTTTAATTTTTTTCTTTGGTTTATTTTAATTGCAGCAAAATTAGACGGTGTAAAGACTTATATGCGAATGCGTCGAGTACCAAATCATCTGCAGGTCAAAGTCATCAAATGGTTTGACTATTTGTGGCTAACCCAAAAGTGTTCCGACGAAGAACGAGCCGTATCCTGTCTTCCTGATAAACTAAAGGTTCGTATAGCTTGTTCCTTCCCTAATCATTTTTGTCTTGTGTTCATTTTGGTGATTTGGAATTTTTAGGCTGAAATAGCAATTAACGTCCATTTAGATACACTTAAGCGAGTCGAAATATTTCAAAACACCGAAGCTGGTTTCCTGTGTGAGCTGGTGCTACGATTGCGGCCGGTACTCTTTTCACCTGGTGACTATATTTGTCGAAAAGGTAAGTCACAACAAAAAATTCGACTTTTTTTGTTTTAACTTTTCAAATTGAAAATATTTAGGTGAAGTTGGCAAAGAGATGTATATTGTTAATCGGGGTCGGCTTCAGGTGGTCGCTGATAATGGTAAAACTGTGATGGCATCATTAAAGGCAGGTTCCTATTTTGGCGAAATTAGTATACTTAACATGGGAACAGCAGGTAAAGAGCTTGGTAAATATCAATTCTGACGCCAGGTGGAACAATATACGCTTTCATTTAACAAAACAAACAAAAACAAAAATTCGGTGTTTAAACGTTAAAAAAAAAAACAAGAAAAGAAAAAGAAAATACAGAGTAAAATTGCTTAAACTTTTAATTTTCTTAATTTGTTACTATTATAATAATGGTTGAATGATGAATATAGATAAATTCAATGGATGGTGTGAATTTTTTAAATGTCGTAAATTTCATTCTTAACAACATAATTTTCCATCATGCTCTTTTATAATTTTCTTTTTTTAATTTATGTGTTGATAATATTTTTACAAATTTTCATTTTAAAAAACAACTACACTTCTAAATAGAAATATATTAAGCACTTTCTTACATCCCCCCAAATGTTATGAGTGTACCTAAAAATTTAAATTTCAAAATTCCTCGAATGTTTTTAACTTCACTATTTTTTAAAATTGGAATGATCAAGAAAAATATAAGAATTCTGTATTTTATTAGTTTTTTTTTAATGTTTTATCACACCAAACTCTAAGTTTTTGGATGTGAAAACAAATATGGTAAATGTTTCAGTTAGAACCCTTGCTAAAAATGTTAACCTATAATTTTGGAACCTGCCCCGCTTTGAATCTATGCTTAACATTGTTTAAGATATGATTTTATACAAAAAGGAAAACAGTCTCCAACATTTAAAAGATATATATTATGATTTATTTTTATAAAGAGGCTTTTCAGGTTCGTTGTGTTCAGAAAGAGTAAAATTTCGCTTACCAAAAAGCGGAAGAATGTTTTTCGTAGATTATTTTGAAAAAACTCGATAATTTGGAACACAAAAAATATCATTCAGGACTTATTTTAGGTTTAATTTTTAATACCGTATGTTTTTTTATATTATTTGCTTTTATTTTATGTTATTTATAAATTTCAATTCAAACTCAAAAGAATCAGTAACTTTTGAAGTGCCTTCAAATTTTGAACAAAGGTTATTTTTAGCACCGAATTTCGATTCTCTATTTCAACTTAAAGACTTCAAACTGATTGCAGCGAAGGATGAAACTTTGAATTTTGAAATAACATATCATTAATTAGCAATAATTTGATGATTGCAAATACTTTAAATGAATCAAAAGATTTAAGAAGAACTATTCAAAGATTTTGTCAAGGATGTTGAAATAATTGAAATCTCTTTTACAAACAAGTCAATCAAAACTTTAAATGAGTGAAATGATTCTTGTGATTGCCAGATGGCTTGATCAGCATCGAACTTCGATTCCCCATTTCAACTAGAAGACTGTAAGCTGATTGCATTCACTTCAAGACTAAAGGATTAAATTTTGAAATAACATTCATTAGCAAAACTTGTATATGATGATGGCAAATACTTTAAATGAATCAAAAGATTCAAGAAAAATTATTCAAAGATCAATACAAATGAATGCTCAAATGATTGAAATCAATTGAGATCAGTTAAATTATTCATGTAAGCGAGAAAATTTGCAAAGAATGCATTCATAAAAAAAACTATCCTCTTTTACAAATAAGTCAATCAAAACTTTAAATGAGTGAAATGAATCTTGCGATTGCAGAGATGGATTAATCAGAACCGAATTTCAATTCCCCATTTCAACTTGAAGACTGTAAACTGATTGCAGTGAATGCTGAAACTTTAAATTTTTAAATCACATACTATTCATTAGCAATAGCTTGTATATGATAAACTGCAAATACTATAAATGAATAAAAAGATTTGAGAAGAATTATTAAAAGATTCATTCAAATGAATGCTTAAATTATTGCAATCAATTGGTTTGAGTTAAATGATTGGTGTAAAAGAGGAAAAATTGCAATCTTTTGCTTGAATTGTTCCAGTTGAAATTAATTAGGGATTTTTAAAAAATACATTCAAAAAAGATTTTCCTCTTATGTAAACAAGTCAATCAAAACTTTAAAGGAGTGAAATGATTCTTTAGATTGCAGAGATGGATTAATCAGCACCTAACTTCGATTCCCCATTTCAACTAGAAGACTGTTAGCTGATTGCATTCATTTCAGAAGACTGAAACTTTAAATTTTGAAATATAATCCATTATCAAAAACTTGTATAAAGATGATTGAATATCTTCAAATGAATCAAAATATTTAAGAAGAATTACTCAAAGATTCATTCAAATGAATGGTCAAATGGTTGCAAACAATTGATTTTAGTTAAATGATTGTTCTAAAAGAAGAAATTTGCAATCATTTGCTTGAATTTATCGAGTTTCATTCAATTAGGGATTTTTAAAGAATCTATTAAAAAAAGATGTCCTCTTATAGTTACAAACAAGTCAATCAAAAAATTAAATGAGTGAAATGATTCTTGTGATTGCAAACATGGATTAATCAGACTTTAATAAATAAACAATAATTATTTTCTCTATTGAAATACGGAAGGATTTCTGGATGGCATCTACTTATGATTTTAGTTTGTCTTAAATAAATTAAATACAAAATAATTAAATTCATACGACACCCTTGCGGAGGTATGCGGAGGTACCATCTCCTGGATATTACCATGCTAATTAAATTATTATAAGTTCAATATCCCAATACATATGTATACGAATACTTCTATAGATAAGCATTTTCGAATTTATTTCTTGTTGAAATTTTAATGCAGCGATCTTTTTTGCGTTAATTTTAATTTAACTCCGCACCCTGGATCCTGAATCAATCGGATAATTATGCAAAAATGTACAAGTACATAATGTATATTTATACCATATCCATGTTTATCTATAGAGGAATGTATTTTATTTTAAATTTATTCAGAAAT
Organism: Eupeodes corollae; assembly: GCF_945859685.1. Taxonomy (NCBI): domain Eukaryota; kingdom Metazoa; phylum Arthropoda; class Insecta; order Diptera; family Syrphidae; genus Eupeodes; species Eupeodes corollae. The sequence continues at coordinate 1,695,068 of NC_079149.1, read as the reverse complement.
AAGCAAAATATTTTCCAACTTTATTTTAAAAAAATGTTTCAAAGTGTAATGCATTACGAATGTAAATTTTCTCTTCTGAATCGTAGCTTCGAAGGTAGGGAAGTTGGTATATTGATCCCCAACAATCGGAATCGGCATTGGCATCTGCATCATGTTTTTTTTTTATTTTTGGTCTTACCGGCTTATTTTTTAATTAAATGCGTTTCTCGGGTCATTTGAGTTTAATTGCATTTAAGAATGACCTCACTTTTGAACCTTTTCCAATGCACCATGGTTGACAAAAGTTACAACGCCCTCACATATGTACGTAATAACAATTTTACCATTATATTCAATCAATACCATGAGGATGGTTAATTTAAATCTTTTTTTGATATAGTATGCGATGATGATTTTCCAATAAGCCTCTACGCATTTTAAAGTGAAAATAAGACTTTATTTTGTATTTCGATGAATATTAAAAAGTCACCTTTTTGACAGCAAAGATATCTTAAAATTCTTAAATTAAAGTAAACTTTACAAAATGCGTGTTAATTATTTTGACAGACGATACATTTTTAACAAGAGTACTTAAACATTAATTTTAAAGTGCGAACTTCAACAAAGTAAAAGGCTATTGTACAGATTTAACATGTCAACCAAAATGTCAATGTAAATGAATCTTTACGTTATTAATCACTTTTAATACAATTTTTAACACTTGTACAATTATAGGGTCAGAGAAGTTGGTTGGTTGGTTGGTTAAAAAGGCGATACAGTAATGTATGAACTTCTCCATCTAGCTCGGTCCCTAGCTAGAATTCACCAGTTTTGCGCTCCAAGTTGGGTGAGGTCACTTTCCACTTGTGAAGACCACCTGACCCGCGGTCTTCCTCTACTGCGTAGTTCTGTGGATGTAGATTCGATGACTGTGGAGATGTTTGGGTATTTTATTTTATTTTTAATTTTAGGGTATTTATGTGTTCTTTAATTTTCCTTATAACCTTCTTAAACTCAAAGCTATAAGGTTTTATAGTTTTCCAAATAATTGTCGTTAATTAAACAATGGAAATATCCTTTAACTTAGTTTGTTGAAAATGCTTCATCATCATTTCTATTTTTAAGCATTTCAAAACCAAGATGATCGCATTGTCATTAATACTTAATAGCTGTGCAGAAACCGTCCTCAGCACTCTAATCTACCAACTAGAGTTATGTCCTTGAAGTAAACTTAATTTGTATTCCTTGTATGCGTTCTGGTATATAGTACGAGTATAGTGGTAGCGGTAACTGCTATATTTCGCTCTCAAATTAGTGACAAGTTATATTATGTATGTGAGAGTGTATATCCTTATTTTATCACACTATGTGGTATGAAAGTGATGGTATATAGCAGAAGCAGCTTCATCAGCAAGCAGCATGTCAATGGAGGACATATTAAATCAAATCCATTACCATATTATACTACTTAGAGTCCCTAGTGACTGAAACAAAGGAGTTTTGCACTTTGGAATTGATGATAATTATCCTTAGGGGAACAAGAACCAACTACAGGGATGATGGTATAATACGGCAAAAGTAGCACGTGGTGGCCGAGCGTAAGCATTATCAATTGCTCGTTCATTAGCATTAGTCCATGTGGCCAAATTAGATTATCCTGCAGCAAAACAAAGGGTTTGAAAAAGAAATTTTAATAAAACTCTGTTTTTTTGGAAGGATGGGACTACATTTTATGGTGGTTTTCTACTTTGTTCGCCGGTGCTTAGAAAACAAATTGAGTTTTAGCTTTGATTCAATTCAAACTAGTGACATTTTTAATCGTGATTAGTTTTTTTTTTGTATTGATTCTTTTCAGTTTCTTTGTGTTTGTGGAACTTTTGAAGAAGAAAATCTTTTTTGGATAACTTTCGTAAACTTCCTCCATTCTTACTCAGTGTGTTACTTTCACAATTTTTCCTTCGGGTTCTGGGAAGCAAGTGTTTGTTCATGTAGACTCTGCTTAAATATTTAATAAGATAAACTCTTAAGGACACTTTAAGTCGGGAAACCAAGTTAATTAAAGCAAACTGTAATTCAGCTTTCAGAAAATACTTTTCATGTTTCTTAAAAAAAATACAAATCTTTTACTGCTTTTCAAATAACTTTTATCTTCTATCAAAGCTAAATCTTTTTCTAAGAAGTTACAAACCATATGTATGTACATATGGATTTGTGTGCATTTTCAACACTCATCTGATGAAACTTTAATTCATCTTCTATATTTATTCGATTACTTTGCAGAGATGTACGAATAAAGAAGACCATTGAATTGTTGGTTCTTTTTTCCTTTTACCGTAAACGAAATCTTCACCGAAACTCCAAGCATGATGCAGATGTTTTTGAATTGAAAAACTTTAAATGCAAATACACCACCAACTGAGTAAAATAAGATATCATATTATGCACATATAGGTAAATAATATATGTACTTTCATATATCGTCAGCGTAATATTTGTCGTCGTTTCAGTACTCGTAGTTTTTTCATGTATTTGTTCCCGTCAAGCGTCTCCATAAGCAATTTAAAACTTGAAGTACTATATTCAGGATACGCAAGTTAAACTATCTCTTGACTTTTTTTCCCCCACCGTACTTTTAAACTTCTAAGTTTTACAAATATGTATACCTACATCTTTTTATATGTTCGCAAGACGAGAGTAACATCATAAATACAACAACAATCATAAGCGATTCGAAAGAGTTTAAGGACTTAAATAAACAGGGTGCTTATAAAATTGCACATTTCCAAATGGCTTATAAGAATTCTAAAATCCTCGAACAAAATGCTATGACACCTTATTATGATCCTATATCATTTTTTATTACATAAAAGGGGAATTTGAAAAAAAAGGACCTACTTACTCTTGAAAGGGTTGGTTTTTAAGAGCTTTTAATAGTTAGTCCTTTTATATATTTTTTGGACTCATATCAAATGAAAATAATTCATTTTCTTCCAAAATCTTTGAGTGTTGTTGAATTTTATTTTAATTCATCACTTTCAAAACCTACCACCCTGTTAGCTATACTTTTCGTTTCGCTTAATCCATTCATCGTTTACGACAGCAACTTTTTAGCCAATTTGAATTTCTCGCGCAACCAATTGTAATATCATGAGCTCCTTTATTGCTTCGTGTTCTTCAACGAGGTGAAAAGGATATAAATACGACTTTGTTGTTGCTATATTCAGCGTTGAGTTGAATTTTCGTCCTGCTAACATTGAAAATTTTATTAACAAAACAAAAATTAATAGTTTTTTTGAGCTTGAAGGAGTACATTATTTTACGTCACGCATATTAAGTACTCGTAATAATAAGTAAAGGGTGTTTATTTGAGAGTATGAGAAATTTCAGAAGCATCAATTGAGCCCAGTTCGGCGTTAAGTCACACAAACGAGAGGGTAAGTTTACAGGATCACTTCCACAAACGTCGTTGATGTTTAGCTGATTTTGTTTTTGAGCTCTATAGACCTCGCCATTAACCATAACAGCAGCTCATTACCGAATTCAAAAGATGATAACTGAAATAAATGTAATGCTTGTTAGTTAGGGTCTTGATGGTTGTCCTAGCTCCATGTATGTAAATTTTGTTTATTGACTAAGCCATTTATTCAGAAATTCTTAAGAGGACGTACTATTTGAAGTTCCGGACATTTTGTTCTTTTAAAGTAAATTTTCACAATTTGGAAACATTGTTCTAGCGCTAAACAATTCATGATGAATAACCAAATCTTACTGAACTTGAAGTCGACTTCGTTTCTTGAGGTCCAAATGTACCCCAGAGCGTGTTTAAACACTCATATCTTTTTTGTTTTTAATTTTATTTCTATGGGATTAATTGTTATCATTGAACAAAATTCAATATTCTATATATTGTATCTGTTTTTTATGGTCACTGACCTATAATAACTTTTTTTCTGGAAATAAGTTATAGACCTGTCATGGGGTCCATTTGTACCTCTCTTTAACAGTGATGGAAGCAATATCTTGCGCAACAATAACAGGTGGTTGTGGTTTATGTGTCTTTTGCTCTTGAACAAATGTGACATCTGCAACTTTTGCAAGGAAGTTTCTGGGGGCAGTTCGCAATACCGGTTGAAATCTTCCCATAAGACGAAGGGCAACCAGAGTAGTTTCCCCTATTTTGTTTTTCGAGGAAAGCTGTCAACGTTATTTCATTTTCGCTTTTACAGCTTTTATCGCCATTGGGATGAGCTTAACGTTTCTGAACAATTTTAAAATGTTAAAAAATTATGAAAGTCGCTACTACTGCTACGTCTAGAAACTTGTGAAACACAACAATCGGCCAGCCAGCGTAGTGTTTGGATTGGGGAGGAACATATAAAAACTATATGATCGAAAATATCGACTCCACCTTTAGTTTTGTTGTAGTCCAATATTATCACTGGCTTATTTTGAAAACTAGAAGTGGATTTCTTACATTTATGTTGCGTCCATACAAAACAATTTATTTGTTTAGCTTTAACATATAAGTCATTAATGCCTTTCTTTCAGAAACTACATTGATAGATGAGTGGACTAGCCGATACAGTTTTCTGTTATTGGCTTTTGCGGAATCGTTTTAATAAAAAAAATTTTTATAGCTAAGGGGTTTGGCACGTATGTTTTGTTTTTGTGGATTTTTCAGAAGACGGTGCGATTTATTATCGAGCAACTTAAATGTCAAGTCCACGGGTGCGAAGAAGTTATCCATTGTACAGTTGCGCCCGGTATTGAAATATGGTGGCATCAAAGAAATCACCACATCATATCCACTTTGATCAGAGCTTTACTATTACTAACCATTTGTTTTACCAAATATAAGTAAGTTATAGCAAATTAAAAATAATGAACCTTTTATACGCTTAAATGTACCTACTCAAGATCTTGAGAACCCATTGAAAGGGTTAAATTCTTATTACAAGTTACTAATTAGGGCATTCCAGAAATTCCTATGAAAGGTAAATTTGCAAGTAGAAAGTGAGTTTTAGGGGTAACTTGCAGAGATAAAAAATTGCCTTTCCGAGGTCAAACACAAAAAGCGGGCCAAAATTACCGATGTCGATCTGTTCGATGTTCACATTCAGATTTTTTCAAAGAATTATGTTCGTTGACGTGTTTTCCATTTAAAAAAAAAAAAAAAACAGTTTCAATGTTCACAGCTTCATAAGGCCATTTAAAGAAGATATTTCTCTGCAGTAGTTGAGAAAATGCTCGTTAACAGCATTCAGCATGTCAAAGGTTCTTTACACAGAGAAATATACGTAGTTTTAGATCAAAATCTTTGTGAAAACCATTGCTTCAATGAAAAGTACTCTAACAATATTATTTCTTCAGTTTTTAAAGCCAGAGGTGAACTTAAGGACTTGAACTTTATACCTCATAGGGAGGATTTACCAATATTTTGCTCTCTATGCAACCTACGAGAAAAAGAGAACATTTACCATTTCTTAGGAAGAAGATATATGCAGGGTCCGGCAAAAAAACCTGCCGTATTTTTAGACATTTTACATTTAAAGCTATTTATAGGTATAGATAGATAGAGGTCTACATGCCGTGAACACCGCGCATTTGTCGTAGAGGACTATATCCGTAATGATGGTTCTGCGATTACTACTCAGCGAGCATTTCGCATGCGATTTCAACTTGGACGACATGATCCTGTTTCGGATAGAAAAACGATTCAAGTTTGGTTATCAAACTTTAGAGCAACGGGTTCTGCGCTGAAGAGAAAATCGTCTGGCCAAACTTTTATCGCAACAACGCCGGATAATGTGGCACGTATAAGTCCGTCTATCCAGCAATCTTCAACGCGTTCAACACTTAAACATGCAGCTGCCCTTGAATTGTCTGATAGAATTTCAAGACAAATTTGCACACACATCTTCATATGCATCCCTACAAAATGATGGTCGCACAAGAATTGAGTCAGAGATTTTGAAACTCACAGAGCTGTTTGTGAAGACATTCTTCAAAAAATTCACGTTGGTGCTGTTTTAGTTTTATCTCACTAGGCCCATTTCCATTAATCAGGTACTGTAAATAAACAAAATTTCCGATACTGGGCAACAGAAAACCTTCACAAAATTCATCAACGATTATTTAACATCCCTTATGTGACAGTTTGGTGTGCTGTTGCTGAATTTGGTGTGTTAAAAAATTGGGTGGCACAACAGTCCGTTGAGAACTAGGGTCTAGTGACTTACAACTCTCAACCACTACTGTGTACGAGTAATGTTTGTCAGGGATGGAGTACCCGTGGTATGATGGTTAGTGCGTTGGACTGTCATGCCAGAGGTCTTGGATTCGATCCCTGCTTGCACCATTTAAATCTTTTCACGGGTACTGCCTATTGCGAGCAATTGACAAATGTGTTAGGTCCGTATTATTTCGAAGAAAATGGACAAAAAGTTACAGTTAATGCGGATCGCTACTGTCACATGATTGAGACCTTCCTCCCACCAAACTTAAATCAGTTTACTAGGAATCATAAAGAATTCTGGTTCCAACAAGATGGAGCCACAGCATACACTTCACGGCGTTTACTAAACATTTTGATAGAGATGTTTCCAGGGCATCTTCTTTCTTTACGAAGAGACATTACCTGGCCACAAAGTTCCCCGATGTATAACCTTGTGATTTTTTTGGGGACATTAAAAGGCCCAAGTCTACACTCCTCGCCCAACATCTTTAAAAGCACTTAAGGAGGCAATCACTCAAGAAGTGGCAGCCATTAAACCATGAATGACTCGACGAACAATGGAAAACTTCCGGGAAAGGCTTCGTAAATGTATTAATAATAGTAAAATGGCATAGTATTTAATTTAAAAAAATGCAATACAATTTTTTCTGTTAAATTGTTTATTTGTTTGTCATTGCCTTTTAAAATATGGGCAACTTTTTGCCTCAGCCTGTAATTATAAATAAGATACTCTTCGTCACATCCAGAAGAGGAATCTCTTGCAAATGTAAAACATTTTGGTACTTTCTTAACCCAAAGATGTATCGAATGTTACTATTGAAGGCAATGTTCAATTTAATTTTGTCTGATGGAATCGTAGTTGTAAAAAATTTTGCATCCATGAATATCTAGTTTTAAATGGAGTGATGTTTGTTTTGGTCTGTTCACGACGTCTTAGGCGTTCCATAAGTTTTACCTACCAATTGGTTGATGTGATCATTCCAGGTTAATGTTCTATTGAAAAATATACTTAGATTTTTATTGGAATTTACGAATTCTAATGGGTTTCTTGATATAACCAGGCATTTGCATTTGCTTGAGTTAAAAATCAACCCATTGCAAGACGACCACTAGGATATCCTTTCTAGTTCTTGTTTCTAGGTGTAAGACGAAATCGTCAATAAAAACCCAAAAGACAGCTTTTGTTAATTTGAATGCCATAAAAAAAAATGTTTTGGTACTTCATTTATAATGAAACTGATTTCATTAGTTTCATATAATGAAAATAGAAGGGGGATAGAATTGATCCTTGGAGAAATCCTTGATGAACCGGAAGAAAATCGGAGAGATGTTCATTTAAGAAAACGGCTTGCTTTCTATCATTTTAAGAAGAATTAAGCAGTTTTTTAGAAGTATGGAGTGATTCACTATGTCGAATGCTCTTGCAAAGTCTAGTAAAACTAAAAAATGTACCTTATCAATATTGAGTTCAATCTTAATGTCTTCGATTATTTTAGTTAATGCCATTATACAGCTATGCTGTGAACGAAAACCTGATTGAACATTAACTAGAATGTTGTTGCGACTGATTAATTTACTTAATTGTTTTTACATTATCCTTTTACAGATAAAGCAAAAGAAATTCACAGAAAGAAAAGGAAGTATTAAAATTGGCCTAAAATCATTACAAAGCGAGTTTTTGGGAATGGGAATTAGTTTTGCTTTTTTCTATTGATAGTGGAAAATGCCAGTGGTAAGGATTGAATTAACTACATGTGTGTAAAATAGTGTAGAAGCTATAAAAGAATACATTTAATGAACACTGAATTTAAATCATTCAAATTCAGCACGACTGGGTCGCACGAACTTGATCCTGTATACAAAGATATAAGTGCCATTTGATTTGTCAAAAAACCTCCATTTTCAACTTTTCCATTTTTTGTTAAAAATATTTGTGTTATGCAATTGTTAAGTGATTGCATAGAAATTTAATCTGGACAAAACATCATCATCATATTTTTTTAGGTCTGATACGGAACTAATTTGAACAAATAAAGTTTCAAAACAAAAATAATTGTCTGTAGACTATGCGAATTGTATTTTATTGAATATTCAGTTATAATTTGTTAAAAAAAAACTTAACTTTTTACTATAATAAAAATATGAAATACGCGGAAACTATTATGTTAAACGAAATGGTTTGTGTATTTGAATGAACTTATCGAATACACACCATTTTTTGTCGGTAAGCTAGTTTCATCCCAAGACACAACTCATCCAAAATTAAAAAACAAAGAAAAACGGTTCTATGAGCGGTAACTTTCTGGAGCAATACTAAAATATATTTTTCTTACTAAAAGAAGCCAAGTTAAAAAATAAAATTTTAGAGCAAATTAATTTTTGACCAACAAAATTGTATGGTTTGTACGGCTTACGCAAATCTGCTCAAAACCTTCTCTACCATCGTTATATCATGTTTGATTAAAATAGCGAGTTCGAAATTTTGCACGAATGCAAAATTGCCATATAGTTCCTATGTGTCGGAAGTAAAAATGTATCTGAAACATTCTGGGATACAAATGGATTTTTGCTGTGATGTTAAAGAGGATTTACTTTTAAATCATTCACAATATTAAGAATGTGAAATGCGAAATCTGTTTTTCTCTCCCATTTTAAACTATAAAAAAATCATTCTCATGTACCAGTAGTTAAGAAAAAAAACACTCTCTAGAATTATAGGTATAACAAGTACTTCAGATTCTCTACGTGGATATATGCACAGTCATTGAGTTAAGAAATTTGAAGCTATTAAAACTAAACATATTTCTTTATTTTTCTGTTTTATTGCCTAAGTTATGCAATTTTTAGTTGTTTAATTTTAAACGTTTCATCACATTATTTAGAAATCCAGTAATGATTTTTTGGAATGTATGTCTGTTAAAAAAAGTATTTAAAACAAATCATCTAAATAAATAAATAATTATACAATATTAAATGTTAAATATCAATTTAAATAATAAAAACTAAACTTTAAAAAAATAAATATCTTCCCGAACGAGTATGAACAGAACACTATTCCTTTTCTTAACTATACAAATTCACGGTAACTTTTTTTTCTAATTTTAATTTGTTTTTCCTTAATTAACACAAAGTAATATTGAAAGAAAAAAAAACAAAAATATTTATGATATTGCTTTGCCTGGCGGAATGTAACAGTTAAGTGTGTGTTTAATCCTTTTTATTTGTTCTTTTTATGTTTTGGTAATGAAAATATTATTCAATTGAACATTAATTAAATTTTAATGTTTGTAAGTATTTACTATTTTTTAGTAAATCCAATGCATGGAAGTAGACCCATTTTTTTGTATGAATTGGTTTTTAAATAAAAACAAAAATATATTTAAAATTGGTTTCTTTTTAAAAAGTTATTGATTTATTTTTAAATTAAGAACTAAGATCCATATTTGATTGTTGATAGTAAAATACATTTATAAATGAAATGTTTCAGTTATTATTTTCTAAAATTCATTTTTATATTGTATTTTCTTATAAAACAAACAAAATCAAACATTCTGTTAATTAATTTATTTATTTGTGATTTAACTATAAACATCACTTAAAGTCTGTTAAAAAAAATTACTAACACTTCTTTTATAGATTATCTTATACTCGTACATATGTGAGTTCTTATTTTTTCAAAAATGTTTACTCACTTCGTAGTAAATTTGCAATCAAGTATGAATCGGTAGTAAATAGTTTTTATTTTTTGAAATTTTTTCTAAGGTATAGTTTTTAAAGTACCAATATTTTATTTTGAACTTTTCGTTTAGAGATATTTTATTTTAAAATTCATTACTAACTATTAAAATTTACATCCTTAAATAGGTAATCGACGAACAGCAAGTGTACGCTCTGTTGGATACAGTGATTTATTTGTACTCAGCAAAACCGACATGTGGGATGTCCTTAAAGAATATCCAGCAGCGAGGGTACGTCTAGAGTCAATAGCAGTAAAACGTTTGGAGAAATACAAAAAAGCTCCATTAGAGAAAGGTATATTTTTAAACACTGTTTTGAATGTCGTACTATAATATTATGTAGTAATTCAAACATTTCGTGGTTATCTTTTGCCACACACCTGTGTACATTTAATTTTACTCCCCCGCCCCCCCTTCAAACTTAAATAAGAACACAAACAAACACTCAACACATTATCTTACAAAAATTATGAAACTTTCTAATTACGATACAGTAATATATTTTAATTCAGTTGCCATGGGACGATGCCAGTCAACGCCGGGACTTGTGGAAAGTGAGGGTCGGACGACACTAGAGGATATGTGGTTACCACCAGGACCATCATCTGTAGCATATACTCAACCATTAGCATATAGGTGAGTAGAATATTACAAAACAAAGCGGTACTCATTTTTCTGTTCTATATTCTAGTCGTGCCCCTAGTCCTAGATTAACCCAAACAGTAACCGAACGTCTTGCAAGGACGTCAGATTCACCAGGCTCTATGAGTCCAAGTGTACATAGTTCAGATGATCGGCCACGTAGTCGAGCCACATCCCATCAATCACGCCCCCAATCACAACCCAGTAGGACTGGTAATTCTACATAAGTTTAACATAAATTTACTCGTAATCATGCTAAATTTTATATCATACAATCAGGTCACATTTGCGGATCAATATCACATATTGAATGTTATGGTGGAGCTGGTGGTGGTGCAACACCTCTACTAGGCTCCCACGAAGCCCTAGAAGACGAAATCAAAAGGCTTAGGGAACGTTTGCACACAGTCGAGTCTGAAAACCAAGCTTTGAATACGAAATTATCCCAACAACAATGGGATCTTGAAAATCGACTGGCCGAAATTGAAATGCAAATTTGCGGTGCATCATCAACATCGAGTCTAGATCCTGAAAACGAAACCGAGGAATTGGAAAGAAATCGCGAGTCTATCATATAACACGGGAGCGAGCTGCCCCAGCCGATTGGTGTGATGTATGTATCGTGCATATCATGACATAATTACAAAACCAATAAAGGTCATCCTGCGCAGCTCATCCTAATCGGCATCGAAATCGGGCAGCTGTTGAATAATTTTAGCACTATTTCTCCTTTGGTCATCATTTCTTCAACATCATTTATGTTTTTCTAAGTGTTTTTATTTTTTGATATGATATTTTTGTGAGCTGTCAGAATGTTGAGGTTCATTGATAAAATTGTATTTTGTTTTAATTTTTAATATTTAATTTTGATTTACATCACACAAGGCCTTTTACGAACTTTAAAATCGAGTGGATCCTTCTTCTTCTTCTTGAAAATTATGTTTATGTATTTTTTCTTATTTGAAAGTTTGAATACCAAACGCCCAAGCCTGATCCTCTTTAGCTTAGTTTAAATTATTCAAAAGCTTATTTTCAAGAATGAACTATTTACAAAGACATTGTTTAATCTCACTGAAAAAGAAAAATCTAAATCTAAGGAATTCGGGGAAGATTAAGGATTCCTTAAGGCAAACAAAAAAAATAACAAGACCATCATCATCAACATTGTCCTTCATTAGACAGTTGTAAGTTAAAGTAAATTTAAATTTATTCACTTAAGCGTATTATTATCTTCCAGTAATCCTTTGTCTCTCATAGAACAGGACCTTCAAAGTCAAATCGGCTTCGAGTTCTCTCTAAAGAGATTTTCTGATTCTAATGCTAATGAGGTGAAAATTAAAACCTTAATTCAGCATAAAATTGATTTTGTTTCATTCTTTTTTTTGTAATGTACTCGTTTTCATAGTTTACTGAATTATTTTTCCAAAACTACATTTTCGTGTAAGAATTTTGAAATCTTCATTCATAAATTTATCGCTCATAGAAAAAGGAACTTTTGAAAAAAATTAACTAAGGCATAAAGTGCAAGTAAAATGCTTTCGCGAACTAATTAAACATTTACTACCTCATCTTGGAGTGGGGGTTATTTCCTTCGTTCTTTTTTTTGCCTGTGTCTATTATGTTTTTGTGTCCATAGTGTAATTAATTCGAATGAGCATTTTTGTCGGGGATGACAGGTAGCAGTGGCAATGGGAAGGACGTGTTATGAGTGAAAATAAAAATGTTGCCACCACTTTTTACCAAATGAGATGAGAAGATTGGTTTGGGGGTGCGCGTCAGCGCCGGCCGTCAGTTAATTGAATTTTTTATTATTCTTCCTGTCTTCAGTTAATGGGTGCATTTCACAAAGGGATATTAACAAAGGAATTCAAGGCATTACTTGTGTGGAATTTATTTTAACATTTTTCAAGTAGTTTTGTTTTAGGAAGACATTTTAGAAATTTTGTTTCAGGAGAAAAAGATTGTTGCAATTATTTTTGTGTGAATTTTGTGTAGGGATTATTTTTTATTCGTCTTGAAAATCAAACAATCTTTTTAAATGCCGTCTTAAGACTTAAGGTTTTATTTTAATTATATTTAAATAAAATGTATTAACATTTTTAAAATTACTTTTTTTAACACTTTGTAAAACATATCCGTTTTTATAAAATAGAAAAACATTACTACTTTTTGACTTTTCATGCTTTTAAGTACATTTTCTACAAACTTGAAACTTGAACCTTTCCATTCTGATGGACAACTTCTGTATACTGTATTCCACATATAATCATTTTTTTTTTAATTATTATTCAACATCTTAACTCTATAAAACACCTTGCGAAAATCTCTCAACATACATAGAAACTGATTTCGATTAAAAAACATACATAAATAAAATCATAGTCAAAGAATTCTATCTTCGAATTCATCTCAAAGCAAACGATTAAAATGATCGATAGGTTCAAAGGGACCACTGTACATAAAATTAAAATTTTTGACCCGACATACAAAATAAATTTAAAATGTAAAAAGTATATTACATTTCATAAAATGAAATTCACTTACTATTAAAAAACAAATAGATTAAACAAATTCGTATATTTTTAATTTCAAAAAAAAAAATATAGGTAACTAAATACAAATAGAATTTTGAAACAAAATAAAAACACACACACGTTGTATATAATGTCTAGTTTAAATGTATATTAAAAAAGCGAACAAATAGAATACAAAATAATGAAAAAAAAAACAAAAGAAAACAAAAAAAACATAGGATTTGCCATCATACAAAAATATATATATTAAACAAAAATTATGTATGTAATTTGAAATTATAGCAAATAAAATTATTAAAATTAAAATTGAAAATTAAACAATTCTCAAAAAACTGCCAAATAATGAAATTACAATAGGACATTACTTAAAATATTAATTAGGTAATTTAATTATCTGTGTAAAAAATCGTATTAAATTTTATGACTAAACAAAAAAGAAAATAAAATTCATAACTTTAAAACAAAAAAGACAACATTTTGTAACAAAACAACTTGGAAAGTTGAAAAATGTATAAAATAGAACACAAAAACTATTTCAAAAAAAGCTCAAATAAATGTAATCTGAAAATTAGATAAGCATTTTATGGATCAAAATTTTAATTTAAACATTAAAAAAATACAAAGTTAAATATTTAAAATTTTAAGAAAATGCATTGCATTGAATAAGAAGTGAAATTGAGAAAATTGTGACATAGTAAAGTTTGTAAGTTTACTAAAATAATGTTTTTTATTTAAACAAAACAAAAATCTTTTTATTCAATTTATGTAAATTTATAGAAGAAAAAACAAAAATTAAATATAATTAAATTTTAAAATTATTAGATGTCTTAAAGTACTGCTAATTATTGTTAAGTTTCTTAGACCATGTTTTATGTTTGAATTTAAAATAATTGTTAGACTTATATTTTATAGTTTGTTTTAAATAAATGGAGGAATGAAGTTTGAAAGAGTATTTATAGAAAGTTATTGTTAATTTTGTGTGTATACATACTTTGAAAAAGATTTAAGTTTCCAAAATGATACCAATTTTTAATTATGCTTTTTATTTAATATGAATTGAAAGAAAAAAGAAAATGTAAAATGCTTTAATATTACGCAGACAAAATTAGCGCATATTCATGGGGTTTCAATAAAAACAAAACAAACGAGAACGAATAAAAACAAACAAAAAACAAAAACAATTATAAATCACAAACAAAATATATATAACGGCACATTTTGTACATATAACTCTCATTCATAAATTAGATATCAAGAACTTATATCTTCATCTCTGAACCTCCATGAATTAAAATATATATATTTTATTTTTTAAATAATTATTATATGCTTAAAATTTATAATATTTAACTTTAAATGCTTTAAGAATTTTAATATTTATTCAAAAGAGAAATAAAATATATTTTATTTGCCAAATTGTTATCAACAAAAAATATAAACAAAATATCTTATTCAGATTGTATTTTAAAAAAATTTCGTTGCTTATTTTAAATTGTTTTCAATGTGAACATCGATTTGGTTGTGTTGTTGTAAAAAATAAATTGCAAGTAAAAATAAATATATAGAAGAGAAGTATTTAAAAAAAAATATGTTGTATGAAACATATTCATGAAAATATATTTACATTTGCTTTATTTATAATCGTGTAAAAGATATAAATGGATATTATATATTATATTATATATACATATATGTACATGTCAGCCCGAAAATGTGTTTTCGTATTATTTTAGTTTTGGTTTAACTCAATTTTCGTGTGCATGTCCTGTTGATTTTATGTTAAAATTAAATGAAATAGTTTAGATTTATGGAAAGCCAAACAAAAAAAAAAACATACAAAAGAAATACTTAAGACGTGAGAAAAGGTGTAATGTTTTATTATTACAAGATTAGTTATATACATTTAATATATAGTAAAATTTAAACCAAAACAAAAAAGAAAAAACAATTTTAAAAATCTCCCAAAATAAAACAAAAACAAAAAACATAAAAATATCTTATTTTCAAGAACCACGAAACAAAAATTAATAAAAATTCATTGTAATTTCTATGAAATAAAATGAAAATTGACAAATTATTTAATATGAGTTTTTCCTTAAACTATTGTCCCATCCCCATTTACATCTTTAGATAGATAGATATTCTTTATTTTCGTATATTTGGTAAGCTACCACACAGATTTTTTTTGATAATACAAATTTGTGTAATAATTTTGAAGAAAACTTTAAACAAAACCCTCAACGCAAAAAGAATAAGGCAGGTGCAGTTTGACTCAAATAAATTGAAGATTTCTAAACTTTTGTTTAGAAGTATGTTAGTAGAAAAAGGTTAGTTTAAATAATATGTGATCGGCCATTTACTTAGATATGCAGATAGATACTATATAAAGTTACAGAGTTTACAATATTGTGAAGTCATTGCACTGCACAGAGATATGATATCAAATTTTACTACTGAAAAATAATAATTAGTTTTTAAACAGCATGTGTATATCTTAATATTTGTAAGTTTGAAGGAAAACATTGCAAAGAAAAACCTTTATTCGAACTTTGTTTATAATTATATCACAGATAAGTTATGCTTAGATTTAATAGAAACTAATTTACGATGATTTATTTTAGCAGTGGAAAAAACTTGAACAGATAGATAAATAAATTTTCAAACAAAAATAAATAAATACACAAATTAATAAATAGATAATTAAATTACTAATATATATAAACAACAAATAAATACATTAAAAAATAAATAAATAAATATATATTTAAATTAGTAAATGGGAAAAAATAAGTAGACAGAAGAATGAGTATACAATTAAATTAGATACATTAATTAATAAATAAACAGAAAACACATATAATGATGCATAAATAAACAACATAAAAAATATGGTAAATACATAAGATAATAAATAATACATAAATAACAAGATGTATAAGTTATACAAGAAAAAAAAGAACATACATACATTTGATATACATATACTAAAAAAATTTTTATTGAGAATTTCAATTTTCTTGTCTATTTTGAATACGTTTGCACATAGAGACAGTGTAAGGCTTGGATTGAGAAATGCCAGGGGAGCTTGAGTATCATTTTTAAAATTTTGTTTTAAAGAATTTGCAATTTTTTAATATACATGTAGCACAATTACCCCATACAGGCGATTCAAATGTATTGCTTGAAAAACGACTCTATAAATAATAAATTTATTGTGTTTGATAAGTAATGCCTCAGGTTAATAAGCGGATATAACATTTTAATGCCGACATCTATTTTATTTGCTGTCATTTGTGTGCGTTCTTTGAAGGGCAACTTCTTATCTAAGATACTTGACAGAGTTGAACGAAGGTATACCTATCACAGTTATTAAAGTTGATATTACGTCTGTGTAAAAAACAATCCTCTATTTTTCTGGTGAAAAAGATAGCTTTAATTTTAATTTTCCAATGAAATTGTAATATTCGAAAATAATTTCTAAATCAGTTTAAATATTGTTTATTATATTGTTAGGATCTTCATTGGATGAGATTATTGGAATGTCATCTGCAGAAATACCAAATTTATAATTTTGCAAGACTGGAAAATTGGAGATAAAAATATTAAACAAAGCAGGGGGTAACACTGATCCTTGAGGAACCCCAACAGGAATAGTTTTCGGGACTGAATTTTGTCCATTAAATGAAACTATAAATTTTCTATCACTTAAGAAAGTTATAAGTTTAATCAAAAAGGTGAGACATTCATTTATAATGAGTTTGTGTATGAGTGCATTGTGCCAAGCAATGTCGAAAGCTTTTTCAACATCTAGCAAAACTAATCCTGTTGATTATCTCTAAATTTTTCTTTTATGTGTCTACGGATTCTTAGGACCTGGATGGCTTCGAGTCTTGTGACGTGCATGGCAGCGTAGTAAGGTAACCATATTGTACAAGGATATTCCAGAACTGTTCTCACAAATGAAACATAGAGTAATTTTTAAACACATGGATCACGGAAATCCCGACAAAATCTCTTAATAAACCCCAGAACTCTATTTGCTTTTTTAACTATGAAGTCAATGTGTTCATTAAATGTTAGTATAGGTTCTAAGACAACACCCAAGTCTGAAAATACATATACTCTACTTAAAAGACATAAATAAAACATGCAACTAAAAACGATTGAAATTTTTTGGCGTATAAAACTCATGGTTTTACATTTGTCAACATTTAAAACAAGACGATTATTATTGCACCATTCCCTGAATAATATTAAGTCTTCTTGCAAGAGAAGACAGGCAGATCTTCAGCATATATTAGGACAGACAAATTTTGTATGATCGAAGTCATTTATAAATAAAACAAATAGAATAGGACCGAGGTGACTACCCTGGAGGACACCAGAATTCCCAACAAATGAACTTGAACACTCATTACAAAATTTAACACTATAACGTATATCTTGCAAATATGAGGAGATTAAGTTTATGAAATAGTGGTTAAAACCTTGCTGTGATAGTTTTAAAAGTAATGTTTTATGACACAATTTGTCAAAGGCCTTGCTGAAATTAGCAAAGATACAATCTGATTGTTCACGTTTTTCAAAAACATCTATACAAAAGAACGTTAAGTGAAACAGATTAGTAACAGTTGAACGCTTTTTAACAAAACAATGCTTGTTATCACTACAGTCAAAAGAAAGGACGCTACATACGATTGATTTAACAGTTTAGGTATCACAAATAGTTTAGCAATAGGTCGGTAGTTCATTATTTCGTTTTTTGGACCTTTTTTATTGTACTGTTATTATGAAAGAGCTCTTCGAGATAAAAGGAAACAGCGAATTTCTTTAAGACGTGTTGAAAAGAACACATATAACGGGTGTGCTAAATACTCAGCACATTTCTTTAAATGGACTAAAGCATTCGTCAATTTAAAGGATACTGTTAAGGACAGTTTCTTCACTTATGAAAAAATTGAAAGAATTTACGTAAGTGTTGGAAATTTAAGAAAGTGATAGATGTGTTTGGAAAACTAATAATATTATAATCTACAAAAGCATTTTTGAAGTAGTTTTCATTATTCTCGGCTCATAATTATTTGATGACGAATCAGTCATTAAGTTAGGGTACCCACATGTTTTCTTCTTACGATTAACGAATTTCCAAAAGCTATCAACATTATTTTTAGGGTTAAATTCAATTTTCCGAATTTAGTCATCATATAGGATGTTAGAGTAGTCAGTTAAAAGTTGTTTTATTTTAATGAACATCCTATAATCATCATCAGTTCTTGTGTGATTGTACTTTATCCTGGTTTTTCCCTTTTGTTTTTTAAGTTTTTAACGTAAGACTCAAACCATGGTGGAACACTCAAGTTATTTCGCGCCTTTTTTAATGGAATCGTTTTGTAGACATATGGTATCGGAGAAAAATACCAGACCAATTGTTTTTCCAAAACGGTTCTTCACACCGTTGAGTTGACTTAAGCCACATGAAGACATACCATCTGATAATAAAATCTCATTTGAAGATGGAGCGTTTAAAGGAACGTAATAAATAATATATAAATTAATACAAACTAAATAAATAGATAAGTTAAGACACACAACATAAATAATGAACTACATGAAACTAGATTAATAAATTAATAATTTAATCAGTAACATTAAACATACGAATAATTCAAACTAACAAAAACATACTGGAAAAATGGTTAATAAATCAATTGGTTAATAAACGGATTTCGAAATGTTTCACAATTTAGCAAGAAGATGTTAGTCAGTTTATTGATTCTTAGAGAAATAAATTCAACATTTGCCTTCTCAATCTTAGTGTTAAGTCATCATATCTTCCACCTGATAATTGTCTATTTTAAGCTTGCTTTTGTGTTCTTAAATAAGCATTTGTTTAATTCTATTTCAAATTATCTCGTAACTAAGTTCACTCTTTTTCATAAAAATGCATTCAAATAAATTCCAAAAATTCTGACATCACTCACATCAACAACATTTAAAAATAAAATAAGAGCTAGACTTTGATTTGAGTCAAAACCTTAAACGAAACTTACCACACACTCATGGTGAAAAAAATCAACTTCACATATCCAACTCACCACCAGAGACGAGATCATTACGTCATAAGCTTTCAACTGGAATATCAAAAAGCTTAACACTTTTGAGTCACCAAATTGAGTCTTATGCACTTGTTACTTTTAGTTGTATTTTATTTGAGCTACGACACAGACGCGAAGTTATAAAACAAAAATAACGAAATAACTAATCAAAACGAAGAGGTGTGGAAACCTAAGTGTATATAGAAAAGTACATAATATATAATATAAATTATCTCAATCGGAATAGTAGCAAAAGAACCGTATTATAGTTTTTCTTTGTGTATTATAAGTCAAAAGTAAAAAAAAAGAAAAATATTTATAAATTATAGTAATTATTTGCTGAGTAGCAATTTTTAGTTCATTATTACGTCAACAATGGTTACGCTTTAGTGAATTACAAAATTAAAGGCAATCTTTATTTTTCTTTTTTTTCTTATCCATCACTTTATGTGTTTTTCTTAGTAAAAGTGTCCGTACATAAAAGAAGAGTACTCATAATAATAACACCTAACAGCTGACTGCAACAACGGTGATTGTTTTTTTTTTCTTCTTAATTCTCAAGGCAATGCCATTCTGTTCTGTATACTTGATGCATGCCACCGTCATGCCTTTAGCTTAACTTAACTGTCGATGTCAAAGGTGTAACCTCATTTCCACGATTGTTTTCTGTTTTCTATTTTCTGTTTCATGTTCTAGTTGTTTGCCTTCGTTGCATTTGCATTTATTCGCCATCATAGGTAAACAGTAATTGCTTAAAATGGCGCACGGAAATTACTAAAAAAAACAGTGTAGTGTGTGCTACCAGCATCCCCCACACCGTGTATAATAGCAATCTATGCGAACATAATAGCTCTAAGGTAACAATGTGTGTTACGTAACGCCAAGTCGCGACAACAAAACTCCATCAACTGCCCGGGCATACACACAAACCGGTTTTGTTAAAAACAACAACAACAGCAATTTCAATCTCCATCATGTGCATAAGTTTATTAAATAAAAAAGAATAAAAAAAACGTAGACACCGCAAAGAGTAGTGCAAAAACAATGTGAATTCAAATCCAAAACGAAAGAGCTGAAGTACGAACTTGGAAAAGTAATATAATATTTTTGTTTCCTCCTCCCGCCCCTTTAGTTCGATTGATTTTCGCACCTACAGTTTTTTTTTTTAATTTGCAGATATTTGCGCGGGATAAGTAAGAGAATTCAGAAATGAAACAACACAAATAATAATAATAAAACAAATAAAAATCATAAATGGGCGAAGTCAAGATAAAGTTGTAGGTATGTGTACCTGAACTCCCACAATGCTATATGGTGCTATAGGAGTAGATACTTGAACTTTTTGGCAACAATTCCCACAGAGTTGTTTTTGAAGCAAGAAACAAAACTTAAAAAAGATACAGATACCTTGTGCTGACCAAATTTGAAATCGTGGAATGCTTTTTTATTTTTTTGTTTAGTATTGTTGTTTATTTAACTCCTTCACCATATTTGGATTGCGTCACTATATGTATGCTGCTGCTGGAGTAGGTGGGTTGGGTATTGAGGTTGTAAATTGCTTTTGCAAGTCAATGTTGTTCCGATAATCCATGTTTTGAGATATTTATCTCAGTGAATTGGTTGAGGTTTCACAATCACAATAGTATCTATCTTTATACAAATGGTAACTCGGTTTACAAAAAAAAAAGTCAGAATTAATAGATTGTGGTTAGGAGATCAATGGAATTTTAAACTGTTTTGTGTGTGTCAGTTATTATTTTTGGATATTTAGTCAGTGGTTAAGTGTGGTCGGGTGCTATAATTAAGTTTTACAATGAATGTTTTATTTGTATGGCATTCTTAAATGATTTATTCTTTAGTTGTGAGACATTTTCTTTTATTGTTAAAATAGATGTACATACAATTTGCAATTAGTTTTGCATGGTTTCTTGTCAAGAAACCGTATTTAGGGAATAAATGCACTCATTTTTATACTTCAAAATTAAAGTCCCGTATCGTCTGCATAAAATCTTGATCAACACCTTTAACTATTTTGAACTGTCAAAAACATTGTGTTTGATTTACTAAAAATATAAAAAATAAGTCGCATTAACAATAAAATAAAAACTAATCACTAAAAATGTGACATCTTGAAAAGATTAACAGCATAATGTCGAACTTTAGCATTTGTGTTTGCAAAAGGTATAACGATCTTTGGATAGTTAAAGCTAAAAACGATTTTTGAAGTATTTAATGGAAATACAAATTTGATTACTTTAAATCTTATATCCTTTTTTTTTATTTCATTTGGAACTCAGTTTTCAGAGTTCATGAAACGATGTTTTTAACATAGTTGAAGAATTTGCATTTGGAAGTGTCTTTTTTATGTCTTATTGACCTTTTCTAAATTAACTTATAGTTTATTCCTTAGGTGTTTGAATATACACTCAGGCTACTTTTTGATGCAAATTCTTCTATGAAATACTAAAAACTTTTTCGCATTTAATTTGTTAATAACTTCAAAATTCATGTGCACATAAACTACATTTCCTAGTTGAAAAAACATTATTCAAATGACATACATAATTCTCCAGGAGACTTATTTGAAAAAAAAAAAAACAAAACGTTTATATAACGAAATTATTTTAATTTTTTCTTTAAGGGAAAAAATAATTCGTTCTTAGATTTCATGGTTTTACAACTTTTTACGTAGAGTTTTAAGTAATTCTGCTGAAAGAATGTTTTAAGTCTTTATTACATTTTATAAGAATGATCAATGTTTCCAACTTTAATATGTATAAAAGTCTTTTTATCAATAAAACCTAAAATGTATGCCTACACTCAAATCATGACTTTGAATAAAATAATATATTCAAAATCATCTCTAGAGACCACCAACTCCGTTAAAAAAGAAACAAATCTAGTTCCGACATAATTATGTACTATCGAACTATAAATTTAAATAACATAAAGTCCAATAAATTAAATTCAATAAGATTACATTCAAAATCCAAATATGGAAAAACTTGAAGTCTTAAATTAAATTATATTTTATTATAGCTAGGCATACCCTGTAAAGGTATGCATGAATAATTCATATCATGATAGCTATTCCAAATATCAAATTGTCGGTCAATTCTATATTACATCACCTTCACCGCACTGATGATGATGATGATGAATATAACAATTCCTAGCTACTACACAAAACATGTGTCAATTAAAACACTTAGCTATAAACGATCTAAAATAATATAATAATCATTGTCAAAGCAATAGATATAAAAGTTCATCATCATCAAAACGAAAAAATAAAAAAAAAACAAACGGCAATCAGCGATGCATGAAATAAAATCTTAACTGTTTACATATTCTAGTTGCTATCAATCTGAATTTATATTCCATTTGGAATTGTGTTCGAGAGTTAATTTCAGTTAACTCAACTAATTGTCAGAGAAAATTGGTTTGTTGTTCTCATCCGACTGGAAATTAGCTTGCAACCTATTTTATTTTTGCTCAGCAAATAACCCCTGACTACAGTGAGTTACACTTCTTAATTAGATTTGTTTCATTTGATTTTATTCATGAGAAGAATTGCTTATGTATATTTTTGAACAGAAAAAATAAATCTCTAAACTTATTTTAAAAGTGTTCATCACCTGAATTCTATCAACCGGATAAATGCCGGCCGGTTAAAAATGATAAAAATAGAAATTTTTATTTGTCTGACCACTTGCGGCGGGAAATGGTTATTATTTTTTGTATTTAACTTATTTGAAAAGTGAGTTGAAGGTAAGCCAAACAATAAACACTCAACAAAAGTTATTGTTGTTATAGCAAAACACTATACAAGTCTACAGCTACAACTGGTCGCTTGTCGAATGTCCAGTCCATAGGCCAAGTGATTTTCATGTGTCCTCTCATGCATGCAAATGACCTTCTCTTACTTCTATCATGCGATGACGGACAATTGTTAATGTTTTTTTTGTCATTTTGTTTTTAATTTGATATTAAGCGACATGAGTCTTTTCAGGACAAGCACTTATAATGACATGAAATAAAGTTTAAGCTTATTATTTAAAAAATGAACAAAAAGCAAACTAGCAAACGAATTAAATAAGCTTGGAAAATAAAACTTTAAAACATTTAAAATAGATGAGTTCGTCATCAAAAAGTTGACACACATTGAATAAGAGACCAGTAAAAAGTATATTAAAATTGTATTTTAAAATTAACCACAGCACAATTTAGATCAAAAGATTGAAAACTGTAACGCCTTATTTTTCATAAAATAATTTGAAATTAGCTTTTTAATAACAAGAAAATGTTTAGCGAAGCACGCTAACTTTTTTGATATTCTTACAGTTAAGAAGTAGGGTTCTCAATAGAACAGAGTTATAAAGGGTGATTTTTTAAAAGCTGTAGAAAAGTAAGAAAAAACACATGAAATTCATAAAAATGCATAAAATCTTTATTTAAATCGATAGTACGGTTTATATAATTCAATGTTTGAAGATTATTTCATGGAAATGTTGACCTTGACTACGCCTCAAATGGTCAATCCGCTTTGTCCAATTTTGGCATACTCTTTCCAACATTTCGGACGGTATCTCACCAATGAATGCTTCAATGTTGTCTTCCTATGCTTCAATTGAAGCGAACTTGTCTTCATAGACTTGAGCTTCATTATAGCCCCACAACAAATATTCTTATTGCGTTAAATCGCACGATCCAAGCGGCAAATTGACCGGTGCCGAACGTGAAATAAAATGTTCACCGGAGTCCATTTTTGCGCGTGCTGTGTTGCATGTGGCACCGTCTTGTTGAAATCACATGTCATGCAAGTCAAGCACTAGCATTTTGAGCAAAAAAAGTTGGATATCATCTCACAGTAGCGCTCACTATTCACAGTTACGTTATGATTCACATCATTTTTGTAGAAGTACGGTCCAATGATGCCAACAGCCCATTATTTCATCAAACTATGAATTTTTCTGGATGCTCTTGCAATGCGTCAGTCTGATATTCACTCCAAAATCGAAAATTCTGCTAAATTACGTACCCATTGAGGCAAAAATTAGCATAGTCGTTGAACGCAATTTTTCGGTAAAAAAGTAGATCTTCGGAAAACTTTCCAAAGCCCATCTACCAAAAATTTTACGTTGCAGTAGCTCGTTCGGCTTCAATTCTTGCACCAGCTGTATTTTGAAAGGTATCACTCCTAAATCCTTACGCAAAATTTTCTACGTTGTTGAGTAGCAGAGGCCCAAAAGCGCTCGATGAACTTTCTTAGCAGAGCACGCATTTTGATACTAAGACGATTCATGGTTAAGTTATAGACCAAAAAGAAGATGTTTGACAGTAAAACAAAATACGAAACGCGCGTCAGCTGTTTGAACTTAATAAAAATAAATTAGTTGTCGAAACATACCATGAAGAACCAGGGCCTAGTGACTTACAACTGTCAACCATTCCTGTGTGCAAGTAATGTTGTCGGAGATGGCAGGGACCTACAGTTTATATACCGAATCCGAACGGCTAATTCGAGAAAACACTTTTTCATGACAAGAATTACTCTTGGAGGATTAGCCAATTCCATCACGCTACGGGTACTACAGCTGTTTAAACAAGTGTTGCAAAAAAGATAATGGCTAAAAAATCACACTTTAATATCAAAGCTAGGAAGTAGGTACTCACGTAAGCACTTAAATTATAAAGAACTTTGGTTTTAACCCAATCTTTTAACAAACCTAATTTTTAGTCACAGGAAACTACGTCGTACTGTCATTAAATGAGATTTGTTCCTTAGCCACACAACGTGAATGTGAAATGCTTTTCAGCACTCTGTCTTTCCCTGTCATTACAATATTTAAGAATTCAAAACCCATTTACATCGACACCTCTCTATAAACTCTCTCTTGTATCCTTATACTTTAACTGCTTATTTAGGTTAAAAAGGGTACCCCTAAAAGGATACCCCTTAAAACAAACTACAAATGTTTGTTATTATATGCATTGCAATTCAAACTAATTATTTCAATCAATTTTCTTCCTCATGCAACTTTCATTATTTTGCAGTCGCGCATTAGGAAATTAGATGATATATGAATTTAAAACTTGTGTTACAGATATCTAAATACCCACAACTTTAATTAGTTCAATATAAATAAATAAAACCATAAATTTAATTGAAATGCATTTGATGATGTCTGATTTATAAATCACCAAAATGAGAAACAGAACTGGTTCGTCTTATGGACAGCCTTGATGTGGACTATTTAATTATATCACGCAAACAATTTTTTCTATACGAATATGATAAAATTTCTATTTGCTCCCATTTATGAATTCAATAAGCGATTAAACTAATTAAATACCTTAAACAAAATTTTAAACTTTCTATAAGCCTTAAAACCAAGTAAGGAATTTTTTGTCTTCGCACTATTTACTAAAAAAAAGAAAGTCAATGAATTAAGAAAAATGTGAATTCATTCAAGTTTTTCTTTTCTTTGATTTTGTCATTTATTTTTATATCGTTTCGTTCGTTGCACCAACTAAGTCAAACTCACTCAATCTCAATCAAGGTATTTATTTATACATATTAATTACTTTTTAACCTGCTCATCCGTTTTCTTCTTCTATTTCATAAATAAGAAAACAAAATATGAAACATGAAAGCCATTACCAAAAATGGAAAATCGAATCGAAGCAGTGTTTATGGCTTTTTTGTGAAACATGAGAATTTCTCTGGAATTGTGTTTGGTGTTTGTTTTTCATGTGAAATACCTGAGACTTAAACTAGATAAAAACGTCAACATAATCGTTTGGACAGGTGTGTAGTGTAATCTGTGTTCATGCGATTCCAAAATAACCTTCAAACCGTTGACTCAGCATCAAGATACGCCACCAATGTGATGTATACTTGATTCGATTGACTGACTGAAAATCTGGGAGTGCTACCAGAGCCGTATTGTGGTATTGAGACGTCTTCAAAGTCAACATCCGTCCACTATGCATTTCAAGTAACTCTCTAGACGAAGTAACATATTTTCACGACTTTTTTCGTATCTATAGAGGTAAAAGCCTAAAGGTTATACAAACCATTATATTGACAAATAGCTATGGGTACATAAGGCAATTGGTTGTGTGGCTTGTTGTAATTATCACAAATAGTAAACAGTTTTTTAATGGCCGTCTAAGTTAAAAGTTAATAATATTAATACTCATTGTCATGACAACTTATAATGATCAAAACAAAAACAAAAAACAATAGAAAATTGTTTGAAATATAAAATCACACTTTTGTTTCAAATCATTCGTGCTGCTACGCTTTTTTTTTTAATATTTGAAGCTTTTCGTTTAACGGAGAGAATTTAATTGGTTAAAAACAATTCTTCTTCTTTTGACTACAAAAGAATATTAATTTTATTCAAAATAACTTTAAATTAAAAAATCAGCACATTGCCATCATAATGAATATTTGAGGTTAGTTTTGAAAATCATCCAATGGTCTCCTTATTACTTACAACGATTGTGAATTCAATTTTAATTTAAATTAATTTAAAATGTCCATAAGTTTTTAAGCAATTACAAATGTATGATTATTGTATAGAGTTTTGCATTAGGCGTTCTTATCGGATATGTGTGTCTTAAGTTTGAAAGTCTTATTGGATTAGAAATTACATTTCGGAAAGTTTAGAACCATTAATATTGGAAGGTTAAAGTCTGAAATACATATTATGAATTCCGGTGTGCCTCAGGGTTCTATTTTATCTCCGAAACTCTTTGTTGATTTAATTATTGATCTTAGGTATCCAACTTTTAATTCATTTAATTGTTTTCATGGCTACTCTTAGTTTTTCATTTTCATTTACAGACTACACAATTCTTCCAAGAATATGAAATTGCACCGACACAAACATATTAAGCTTATTAAAAACCAAATATGTGTAAAGTTTCTTGTCTCATCCTTTTATAGACATTTTAGCGGTTTATGCTCCAGAGAAAAAGCCAGCTGTATTCCCTTAAACAGTTTAACCGTAATACTCGCGCTTCCTATACACCCTCGAGCTCAACTACGGTCATACTGTTAAGTACAGGGATTCGTTCTTTAGCCGTACTACACGAATGGGGAACCACACTCTGTCCCAGTGATTGCAATATTCAGAAATTCAAAACCAATATGCACCGACACCTCTTTTTAACCCCTCTTTCCCTTTCCTAGTGCTCACACTGTGTCTTAACTCAATAAGGATAGTAATATCCCCTTGAGTGTGCGCTTTCTAAAAACAAACTTTTTTACCATCATTTTAAAGGACTATGCTCTTGTTTATTTGCCAGTTGCACTTCTCCCTGTAAATAAGCACACTCGCGCTTCTAGAAATATCCTTGAGCCCAACTTCAGTCTTATTTTGAAATAAGAGATTCGTTCTTCAGCCGTTCTACGTGAATTTATAATTCATTACCACGCTATTTCTTTGCCTGACTTTGCAAGTTTTTAGAATGTTGTTTTCTATTTTTAAACAATTTTAAATCTTGATTAAGGGTTTTCATGTTAAACGTGATTTTTCAGTACACGGTTTTTGTAGGTTCATTATTTGTTAAGACAAGTTTTAGGATTTAAAACTCTAAATAAAAATAAAAAGACAGAAAAATGAATGGAATTAATTTCTGATTATGAAAATCTGATTTAAAATTTATAGTTTAAGAATTAACTTCCTTAATATAAGAAAATCCGGATAGGAGAGCACTCTATGACATATGATAATACCATCAAAACCGAACAGTCCGGGCGGACTTGAGGCTCAACCAACATGCGTTATCAGCCAGCTAGCGATCTTCAGTTTCGCACGCCAAGTTGGTTGAGGTCTTCACCAACCTGAGTGTTGCACCTGATTCTCGGTCTTCCTCTACTGCGTCGTCCCTCGGGATTGGATTCGAAGACCATCCAGGCTGGAGCGTTAATGTCTATTTGCCATTTGCGTCGTTATATCTTCTCCTCCATTCTCCATCTATGCGTACGGGACCAAAAATCACCCGAACAATTTTTCTCTCGAAGAATTCTAAGACCCTCTCATCTTTCTTTGACAGTGTCCAGGCCTCAGCGCCATAAATGAGAACCAGGATGATAAGTGTGTTATAGATATTGATTTTAGATACTCAAGAGAGGTGTTTGCCTTCTCAGTCCAAAGAAGCAGCGATTCGCAAGAGTTATTCCTTGTTTGATTTCAGCGCTGGTTTCGTTGCCTGTGTGTGTGTAGCGGTGCCTAGGTAAACAAAGTCCTTAACTACCTAAAAGTTATAGCTGTCCATGGTGACCTTTTGTACAACACGTCGTTATTCAATGTCCGTTTTTGATGACAGCATATACTTGGTCTTGCCCTCATGGACCAATAAACCCATCTTCTTCGCTTCCGTCGCAATGCTACAAAACGCTCCACTCACATCACGCTTTGATCTTCCAATTATGTCAATATCATCTGCGTATCCGAGTAATTGGATGGACCTTTGGAAGATTGTGCCTCTAGTGTTGACGGTTGAGTTTTGCACAATTCTTTCCAGAACGATATTGAAGAAGTCGCATGACAGTGCATCGCCTTGTCTAAAACTTTTTTTGACATCAAATGCATCGGGGAGATCTTATCCGACGTTGATAGAGCAGCGTGCATTCTCCATTGTCATTCTGCACAAACGGATAAGTTTGACAGGGATGCCAAAACAAGACATTGCTCTGTAGATCTCTTCCCTATGGATGCTGTCGTACGCGGCTTTAAAATAGATAAAGAGATGGTGGGTATCGATTTGAAGCTCCTGGGTTCTTTCCCAGATCTGCTGTAGCGTGAAAATTTGTTCGATAGTGGACTTTTCTTGTCTGAAGCCACACTGATAAGGACCTATCAGGTTGTTGACGAACGGCTTCAGACGTTTGCATATTACGGCACAAAGGATCTTACATGAAATGTTAAGGATGGCTCTGTAGTTGCCGCAATTAAGAGGGTCTCCGTTTTTATGTATCGATCGGGCAAACTATGCTGAGATTCCACTCATCGGGCATGCTTTCTTCCGACCATATTTTGCAGATGAGTTGGTGCATGCTCCCTACCAAGTCATCGCCTGCTGCTTTAAATAGTTCAGCAGCGATGTCGTCAGCTCCACCAGCTTTGTTTGACATCAGTTTAGATATAGCTCTTAGATATAGGTCGGGTAGGCGGAATTGTTGATCTCCATCGCCTAGGTTGAGTGGTTCTATCTCCCTTACAGCGGAATTCTGTTCGTCATCGCCATTACATAATTTGTAGAAGTGGTCTTTCCATATTCTCAACATAAAATGCGGTTCTACTACGATGTTCCCCTGATCGTCTTTACAGGCTTCGGTTTAACCATAGAAGAAACAGCTTAAAAAATACTCGAAACATCAGAGTTGTAAAAATAATCCTTAAGCACTTTACTTTGAGGCAAAGTCCATTATTGGCAAGATGTGTACTTATTTGATTTTCATTTACCTCCAAAATAAATAAAATAATCTTAAATCTTCAGTAAATGTCTTAAATCTCGTACATTACATACAAGGTTGATTGCGTTTTTCTATATTCATGCTAATAAAAAAAGCAGAATATTTAAATTATAAGCTCAACACATTAGTGTAATAATTTCCTATAATTAACGCCTCTTAGCTTCTTAATTATAAATCAATTTATACAATTTTTTTTCCGATACATCTTTGTTTACCTTGTCTACTGTCATATCCAATACAAGCTTATATTTTTTCAAGGTTATTTAAATCTCAAATTAACAAAAGAAGAGTCAAGCTATTGATTTGATTTGGAACTAAAGCTATTGAATAAAATTAAGTTTTTGTCCAACATCTGGTTCTTAATAGTTAATAATCATTTCTCTAAAAATAGTTAAAAATTAACATAGAAAATATTCCCATTTTCAAACTGTTCTATAGATACTATTTTTTAAGCTCTCCTTTTTTTCTCTCTTCTAAGCCCGACTCTCACAGAACTTAAACATAATCAAGAAAGCTATGTTAATAATTGTGAATTAAATTCCTGGAAAGCTATGAGGAAATTTAGCCAAAATAAGTAGATAGTAAGATAAAAGCAAATATTTAAGAGGTATACAAAAACCGGTCCGAACTTCAAACCTCGGAACCGACCACATGATTGTTTTCTTACTTCCAGTACTGAGTCTTCATTATTGAGTTTAATATATGTTTTGTGTTTTATTTTCGGTTCCTATTTTCTTTCTCCATTCAAAACGAAAAAAAACAAAAGAGAAGAAAAAAAACACACAGGTGGAGAGACAATGGCAAAATAAGTATCTGTCAGATTGTTTTAGCTATACAAAGCTTAAAAAGATACAAAAACCTGCTCAAAATTCCATTCCAATAGCGTGTTGTTTTTTTGTAGTTATTATTATTACTGCTCGACAAAAAATGACGTCATCGAATGTAGGTAGGGAATCATGGCATGGCTGCAAGTCGACAGTAAACGCGAGTAGGTACACCTGAATGAATGATTTTCAATCGAATCTCAGTTCGATTTAAGCTTTGAAACCTGTTGCATCAAAAAAAAACTGACTTAGGAACTGCGATTATACGTTAATTAAAAATTTTTATTCTTAAAGATAGATTTTTTTAATTAGTTTAGACGAATTAAAGGAAAAACAATAAAAATGAAATTCAAAAAATCGAAAAAGAAAACTCTGTTCTGAGAGAACGGCAGACGACAAGTGAAGTGCGCATAAGTGAATTCAATTCAAACTAAGTGCAAATCCCCGAAACGAAAGTGAATGTGAATAAAAAAAAATTCTTAATATAAGCGAAAAATTAAAATAATATCCAAGCGAAATTCTGTGAAATCGAAGAAAAATAAGAAAAATTATTTAATTGTGTGTGAGTGGTGTGTGCGGTTTTGAAAAGCACTTAAAATGGATTTAAAGGATATAAAAGGAGCGAAAGTTACTCATGCTGGTTTGCTGAAACACAATCCAGATGGGACAACAGATACGCAGAAGATCACCCACGCAGGTCTGGTCGCTCGCAGTCCCGAGGGAACGGCAGCCAAGGGCATGAATATACGCGGCAATGAGGATCTTTGGGTGGAGATTCAAGCGAATACATTTAGGAATTGGGTTAACGAGCATTTGCGAGGAACTGGAATGCAGGTTAGTTGAATTTTTTTTTTGTCATTTTATTAATTTTAATACTGTTACGAATGATTCGTTTTTAATTTTTGATCAGAAGCTGAGATTGAAGATATTTTTCTATCGATAGTATTTATTTTATACAAAACGGAACGACTTTTTAAAAATGGCCCAAAATAATCAGAAACGTAAAAGAAGGATTTTTCAGGAAAATGTATTAGGGTATAGCAATGTTCTTGAATTAATTTTATTTTAATTATAGGTTTGAAACCACATGAAGTGTCCTTTAAAATGATCCAATGATTTATATCGATCTTAAAAAATTTTGTCTTGCTACCGGAAATACTAGGAAAAAGTTGAAAGTAAGTTAATCCAAACCATATAGGATGTTGTCAAAATTGTAAACACTTCAGCAAAAACATTTCACAGGGTCGTTCTATAAGAATATTCATTTTCATTCTTTTGTAAAGAAGAAGGTAGGCTTTTAAAAATGGGAAAAAACATCAGCCACATGAAATGAAAAGTTAGCACAAATGTCCTCAATAGCTTCACGAAGTCCATCCTTTAGTTTTTTTAATTGATTATTGAGAGCTGGTCTTATTATTGAATAGGTCCATAAGAAAAAGTATAAAGTTGCTAGGTTTCAAGGTATTGATGGTCAATTGTGATCACTCTTTCGAAAATGTGTCTTTGAATCCTATATTGTTCCATTTTTAGTAAAGCACTAGTTTTGACTTGTCAATCGTCAGAAAATGGCAATTTCAAATGTGACATCAGTTAAAAAACACTGTGTCGAACTTTATTTTGTGTTTCCGTTCAAAATTAAGTCATATTCTTTTTAAAGCAACCCCTGTTTAACATAAGTTCACCCTACTCGTGGGATTTATTCAGACAGTTGCTTTGTATTTATTAATTATTTGGCAGTCGAACTTATTTTGCCCTCAAGCCAAATTTTCATCCAACTGTTCAAAAATATAATTATATTAGATAATTGATTAAAACCTTTTTGGAAAATTTTCAAAAGTACAGATCATGTTTTGAATTAGTATTTCTTCGTATTGAAAAAATAATGCATTCCTATCCAATCAGTTTTTTAGATTTTCTTTCTCAAAGTGTTAATAAACATCAATAATTTATGTTATATCTCATTTCCCCTATTTGGTGATTCTTCTTTGGTTCTAAAATTCCTTTCGTGTTAATTGCTTTTGCCCACATGAAGGTACATCATCATTATTATTGTTATTCCACATTCTACCTCACATTTTTTCCAATAAACATTTCTTGTGTTACAAAAGAAAAATAACAATTATTTCTTTGTACAACATGAAGACCAAACAAAAAAGAATCTGTTTTTTTTTTATAACAAAAATAACTGCTGCAATGCATTTTTATTTGGTTTATTCAAAACGAGTTATTTCACTTAAAAATAATTATTAATTTCTCAAGAATCAAACAGGTATTTCTCATTAGATTTACACATATTTTTATTCACTCCTCTGAAACCATTTAAATGGTCGTATCGAAGCACGCGATGAAATCATATTTAAATCCGCATAAATGACAGATCCCACAATATCACCTTTAGGTTTAACAACAATGTTAAAAATCCATATCATTAGAAAATGTCGTAAACCATGATCAGATCACGAAAATTCAATATTTTCAAAATGAGCCAAATCACCATTAAATTCGAATTGAGTTATGGATCGCCATAAAAATGCGTAAAGTATGTGTATCGATGTCACAAACTCATTTTCATTGAAAAAAAAGTCGAACTCTGCTTCACCATCAAAATATCAAAGTGAAACTATAGCTTAGCTACATATATGTATGTTCGAGCTCCTAGTGATTTGAATACAAATTTAGAAATTATAAATAAGCAATTTAAAGCATCTGGAGTCGAGTTGACACGTTATCTCGCTTCTATCTCAGCCAACTTCCATGTCAACGATCCACGCAAAATGCAAACCAGTCATAATGGCTATGATAGTCGTAGTTGTTGAGGAATTATTTCCGTTTCCATAAAGACAAAATTCAAATTGAAATTGAAAATAAAAATAAAAACACCTCACAGTAACCACTCAAAACGAGAGAGACTCCAATGATTTATCGCACATCCCACGCGAAATTAATTTAGATACGCATCATAAGATTTAGTTTAGCAAAAATAAAATTACAAAATAAAAAAACCGGCCAGGTATGAAAAGTAGCATGTAAGTTGAGCGTGAGGTGGTGGAAACTTGGGTTTTGAAGTGCGTGCGTGGACTTGGATTCCAAGTCGGCAGTTCCATTCACATTCACCCGACCCCTGCGGCAGCGTACAAGCTAATGGTATACGCGTTTGATAGCCTCAATTAAAATTCATTTCACTCTCGTTCGGCGAGTGAATTGGCATATGAGAAAAATTGCGAGGGCTTTCGTTACATTGAGCGTTACATTGTTGGTGATACATATACAATCTACAGAATGTACGTAGAAACGCCCACTTTCCATTTAGATGGTATGTTGGTGCTGCACAATCAAAAAAAAACGGAGTTAATGAACCGATTACGAGTCATTGATTTGCCATTTAATATGCATAAACAGAAAATAACAAGGTACTTGTTTAATTTTAGGTAACGGTCTGATTTTCAACTTGATTACAGTACGTTTTAGCATATAAAATAAAACTGGACACCGAAATATTATTTTATACAGTTTATTTCAAAATTTAAGCTTTTGACAGTGTTTCAGGAATAGTTTGAGAAATCTTAATATTGCTTTTATTTGGAAAGTCTCTAGCAATTTTCTTTTTTTAAAATAGTTATTCTTAGGCAAAATTTCGTTTTTATAATTAAAGTTGTTTAGAAGTTTAAAGGTTTTGAGAAGAAAGTATCAGTGTAGAAAATTGTAATTGCAAATTAAAAAAGAGACGTGTTCGATTAAAAAAGTTGTCATTTGAATTATTCTTAAAATTTTAAAATTACCAACAATGTTTTTCATATAAAGAAATAGTTAAGTTTGAAAATGGAGTTTTGGTAAATCAATTTTTAGTCGAAAACAATTTTTTAATAATTTCAGTAACATTTCTTAAATTCTTACAAATTCGATGAATGAAATTAATTTAAGAGATATCAAGAACCGAACATCAATTTTTACCAAATTTGCGTAGGTACTACTTTTTGTAGATTTTATTTTTTTATGAATGTATTATGTTAAAAAATATATTTTATGTGAAATAAGAAGAGTTTTAAGACAATTTTTCTAATTTTTAAAATCTTTTTAAGTCGTAAGTAAATTTTTACCATTGTTTTTTTTTTTTGTTAGTTTTTTATTTTTTTTTGTAAATAAAAACTGTCAATCCGATTTTCCTCAAAATTTTACTGAGTGACAACAATATTTTTTAAAGGATAAAAAACTTAAAGCCAATATCTCAAGGTTTTGAAAAGATATTTTATTCGAAAATGACTTTTTACCCACTTTTATTAATTTTTTTTGTTTAGGTTTTTATTTTTTGTAAAAAAACTGTCAATTTTAATTTTCTAAAAAAATTTCAGAATATTGAAAACAATATTTCTTACAAGATAAAATTAGTTGAAAGCCATAATCTCAAACTTTTGAAAAGATATTTGAGTCGAAATTCAATTTTTACCAACTTTGAGTAATGTTTTTTTTTTAGATTTTCATTTTTTTATGAAAAAACTGGCAATTCGATTTTTCTCAAAATTTGACCGTATGCCAAAAACGTTATTTTTCGTTCTACAAAATTGTACTGTAGATAAAATCATTTTGTATTCTCAAAATTTTCGAGGTGACAAATTTTTTGTTCAGTTTTTTTTTTAATTTATAAAAAAATTGTTTATTGTTTTTTTTTTAATATTATATTTGTTTGGTATCACTTTAAAATATATGATATAAAAGTTAATTCAAGTCTCTAGCATTTTTAGTTCGTAAATTATTTAGGGTTAAACAAAATGTTTACCTTTTTTTTAATCTGCTATGGTAAAAAAAATCGCCTACGCAATTTTCTTGAGAGCCCTTTCTGCATCTTTCTGCCTTAATATCTGTATAACAAAATTTATATGAAGTCGATATCTCTTCTGGTTCTTGAGCTATGGACGCCGAAAAAACGTCGCGAACGTACAGACGTATGGACGTACGGACGTACGGACGTGTGGACATACGGACGTACGGACGGATGGAAGTACTAACGTATGTGCACACGCACGCACAGACATCTTTCTAAAAATCTTCTATTTTGACTCTAGCGACCTTGAAACGTCGAGAAATGTCAAAATTTTCAATTCGACAAATCGGATCCAATACAATAACTTCCTATGGGAAGTTAAAAATTATTTTTTAAAAGTATCATGAGCTCCGAAAAAATGTTCACCTTTAAAAAACGTGACAATTTTAAACAATGTTATGTAACGGGCAATTAAACTTTTTTTGGTATGTCTTAGTTCGAAACCGACACCAACATTACATTTTCAAGTCTGGTTTTTGAGATATTACTTTTTAAAATTCGAAGTATTTTAATTCATTTAGTTGTTTTTTTTTGTCAATAAAATAAATGATGATTTTCCAAATCTTTGATATACAGCTAAAATATTTATTAAGTTTCCGAAAAATGATCATAGGTTATAGGTTTTACCTGGCTCACATAAATATTAAGTAACTGTTGACCCTTTTATGCTATAACGATTTTTAACAGAAAAAGGAAGTTTTTTGTAAGTAAGTTTCAATTTTTTTAAATAA
Source organism: Eupeodes corollae (assembly GCF_945859685.1). Taxonomy (NCBI): domain Eukaryota; kingdom Metazoa; phylum Arthropoda; class Insecta; order Diptera; family Syrphidae; genus Eupeodes; species Eupeodes corollae. The sequence continues at coordinate 1,658,980 of NC_079149.1, read as the reverse complement.
CTTGGTATGTTAACAAGACTCTAATATTAAACCATTGAAATTTATTTCAAAATAAAAAAGAATGTTGATTACTATTTTATTTAATTCAAGCATATAAAGGGTTTTTCAATAAGGGCGGGTGAGTTTGCTGTGTGGCACGTAACGCCGGCCGTCCTGTGGAACCACATTTCGTCTAGTTCCATATGGTTCAATTTGGGCCATACAAAATTAGTTATTACCATTATGTTGCGCTCGCTGTTAACAGTGGCCGCCTCATTAAGGTCGTTTTCAAAAAAATACTGTCCAATTATGCCGCCTTCGGGCCAAAATCCACATCAAACGGTAACTTTTTGAGGATTCATTTTGCTTGTTAACACAGCCATTCATCAAAAAATGATCCTCGTCACTAAAGATGATTTTTCGGCCAACATTGGGGCCCAAACGCTTCGAAGCCTAATCACCGAACAAACGTCGTTGTCTATGGCCATGAACTTTAAGCTCCAGGTCAATTGGATCTTGACCGGATGTCCAAGGTCCAAGTCCCGATGCAAAATTCATCAAGTTGAAGTCTCTCAAAGACCGAGTTCTTGTGCGTGGTGAGGAATAGACTGCCTCGGGTTTTGCTGTACCCTGTCAGGGATGGCGACGATGTTCTCTGGAAGTACGGGTGTTAGCTGATTGTTTACTGAACCGGTCGTCTCAAATTTGGCAACCAAATGTTGAAAGTCGACTTTGAGGGGCCACCACACCAACCGTAAAATGAGCTCAATGCGCTTACGAACGCTATTTTGATAATAAAGTTTTATCATTTGAAAGTGCTGTGCAATAGTCTAACTTGCCATGATGATTTGGCATAAGCAACTGAATAATAAACAAATGATTTGACAGATGTCACCAACACGAAATGGCCGCCATAGGGTGCACAAAATCTACCCGCGCCAACTTTTTGAAGTGAATTGAATGTCGGATTCCAAGTGAGCACTCAAAATAAACCCCAAAACGTTTTTTTCCAAAACCTTAAAACCAATAAATTCATGATATCTCAAATCTTCCAAAAATATAATTCTAAGATATGCACATAAAATTACTACATATGTCATACAAAAATCAAAATGCGCAAAATCCAAAATATCCCATTCAAAATGTCTCATAACCAATTAGAAATTCCAGAAACTATCTATGTAAGAAACTTAAATGATTTAAACTGTATCTAAAGTCGAAGTAACTTTCAAGATCATAATGCAATTTATTGTTGTGTCTTAACTAAGCCTTATAAAACTCGATTTTGTTTGTCTTTATCAATTTTAAACGGGCATGTTTTTGAAACATGGTGTGGTTGAAAAATTTGAAAGCAAGATAAAAATTGAGAAGGACTTTATACCAAGAAATTCTGGTTTTGTGTTCGAGACAGAAAAACAAATGGAATTTCGTTGACTAGTGTAATATATGTTTAACTACCTATTAAGTTCAAAATTTTGAAAACATTGTTTTCTTAAATGGTGAAACGTTTAATATATCGTGAATTTCTTAAGAACTTTTATGAAAATATTTGACTAAATACCTTAAGCTTAAGTAAGCTTTTTTTTTATATAAAAACGAAACTTGTAGAAACTTGGATAGGGTTGTATTATATATTGTATAATTCAGGCGTCAAGAAATTACGATGGGGGTCGATATCGGCTCATTTTTGTTATTGATGTTGAAAAAGGTTTCCAAATCAAAATTTTTAAACTGTTTTCAAAATTGTAAATTTGTATTTGTAATAAATACAAAAATATTTTATTTGTTGAAAATATCTAACCACCTTTTTTATGCACTCTTTATAAGATCTAAAATTCTAGACAACGATTGTATACCTAAGCTACACTTCACTCTTAAAACTAACTCGAAAATACTGGTACATAATTTAATGATTTCACGAACTTATGTAAATATTTTATTTGACGTCCATTTTACTGTTGAAGTATCGAAAGGAAAAATTATGACGAATGTATTTATTCAGAACCAACAACTAACGTCATCGCCCACATATAATATAAAATCAAAAACAACCATTTTAACGCTGTTTTGTTAGCAAACCATATTTAAAGGATTCAAAATACCTGATGTTGTTGTTTTTTTCTACAACAAACTAAAAATACACTCAGTCTCATAATGATTGACAAGTTCATTTGTTTTAACGGTGGAGGGTTCACCTTCATTGGACTGCCAAGTGAGCCTTATATGGAATCTTGTTCAATGTAATTGAATGACAATGAACGTTTAATTGCGCTCAAAGTTGGCAGTAGCAGTGGTTAAAATAAAATACAGACAAATATAAAAAACAAATACAAAATAAATAAACTAACTCAAATTGTTATAATGGAAGTTCATTAGATGACACATTAAATTGCAATTTCTAGAAAACAAAAAGGTTACACGTGCCCTAGACACGATATTTAACAGACATTTTTGAAATTCAAAATTTATAGAAAATGTATTCCATTACTGAATATCTCCGGTATTTTGTTTGATCATATTGAACAAGGTAGTGCAGTTTAAATCTTAGCATAATTAAATTTAATAGGCTATAACACATTAAGTGTAGGAGTTTTGCAAATAAACAAGCTAAAAGATCATTGCATCTGGCGTCAGATGATGACGTAATTTTTGTGAATAATATGACAAATATAAATAGTTGAGTTATAAACTGAATGTGGGTTGAATATTATATTCAGTATTCAGGGAGATCAAGACATAAGACAACGAACTACTTACAATAAGTATGCGGTGGTGGTGGCGTCATTACTTTTTTAGACGGTTGATTGACCTTGGAAATATAAGTTGAGGAAGTTTATTCCTTTTTTGGAGCTACAATATACAACATAGCTTTGAAAAGGGAAAGTGATGTCGTCGTAGTTGGGTGAACAAGAGTTTTATAGATTTGAAGGTTTCGATTGAAATGACAACTTTTGACAAACTTTTCCTTTTAAAGACTGAAAATGAACTGGAAGGAAGCATTTGAGGAAATTACGTTTTATTTAAAACATATATTTTAATTAATATTGGAACGTGATCTTCGAAAATAATTTCGCAAGCAAATCATCAACAATTCATTATTAACTTCTTATAGGAAGTTAGTGTAATCAACGTAATCAAGGTCCCTAGAGCCGGAATTTTAGAGAGATGTATGTTCGTGAGTGTGTACGTACGTTCGAAAGACCGTACGTTCGCGGCGTTTTGTTGTCGTCCATAGCTCAAGAACCACATACCGACTTTGAAACAATTTTGTTCTTTAGATAAAAATGCAAAAAGGACTCTCAAAAAAATTAAGTGAGTGGTTTTTTTACCATAGCAGTTAAAAAAAAACTTGAATATTTTGTTAACCCAAAACATCTCAGGAACCAACTCCGCTAGAGACTTGAATTCAATTTTAGATTATAAATAAATATAATTTGGGAAAAAAAGCCAATTACCAGTTTTTTTATACATAAAAAAGAAGATATTCTGTTCACTTAAGCAACTTCATTTTTGTGAAAAAAACTTTTAAGTAAAATGAAGATTAGGACATTTGGAGTTATCTCTTAAGCAGGTTTTATTGAAGTTTGATATATATAAAGTATCGACACTAAAGTATTCAACTAGAATCGATCTTAAGCAAAAATAAAATGTATATAGCTGATAGTTATTTCGGGTCAAGTCTTATATAGCTCCACGGCGGCATTTTAAACATCTAATATTTTAAAAATTGAAAAAAATTGGGAAAGTACTCCTAACACAAGACTTTGAAATAGAATTGCATACATTTTTTTATTAGCGGCACATCAAGAATGTGAGTGCTTTACCTAACTTTGTTTTTCCCTCCCATAATCATATTCAAAACTTTAAGACAAATTTCAAAACATTTATCAAATTATTATGACGATCTCCTTAAAAAAATTGAGCTAAACAATTCGTTTTTCTGCAGACCCCAAAATATAGAGAAACTTTCAAATTTCAATTTCACTAAAATCAATCACTGTTGTTGAACTAATTTGAAATGTCATATTTCCATTAACTCTGATTTAAAAGTTGTTGATTTAAATTATATTCGTACATAATTTCTGTGTCGCTACGCTGCTGTATTTAATGTAGGTATACACTTACCCACTTACTTTTCCATCCACATAAATTTGCTCATTGATTTGAATATTTAACGCTTCTCAAATCCAAGTTCCGGTTCCGCTGTTGCTGTTGGCGTAATGCATTTTTACACCAAGAAATCACATACATTCGTTTCCATTGAATAAAACATTAATTCAACATGTAAGGAAGCTTATTGAACCTTCCCACAGTTAAATTTGAATTAAAATCCATTACAACTCCTTCGATGTGAATGACGCGGCTAGCGACACGGTAGCTTACCTAAATTATTATTGTTGTTGTTTTTTAAAAGTCAAAGTAGTTTGCACGCCTCCATTCTGTCTTCTTTTTGTTTGCATTCAAAGTTTAGCTGTTCACACTCTGAGTTCATTTACACAAAAGGCGGATACAAATTTTAACAATTGAATTTTACTCCACACGCGTCCATGAATTAATTTAACTTTGACGCATTTTTTCGCGGGGTTCCCAATCAAATTGCATTGTTATTTAATTTTTATTTCTTTGAAGTTGTTATTCATGAGAATTTCCTCATTTTGCAGGTACACGACTGGGCGACAGATTTCTGCGATGGCACCCACTTGTGTGCTCTCATTGAAAAGCTGCAAACACGACCTTTGAAGCCCTCGTGGAATCGCAGGCCGGCTAATCAGCATCATTACCTCGAAAATGCCTCGACCGCGCTGAATGCCGTCGAAGCTGATCATATCAAGCTGGTGAATATAGGAAATGTGGATATCGTCAATGGCAATGTCAAACTTATCCTGGGTCTTATTTGGTCCCTGATTGTGAGGTATCAAATTGGTCGCAGTAAGTTCCCTCCAAGGAAACTGATGTTGGCATGGCTGCAAGCCGCTCTGCCGGAATGTAAGATTTCAAATCTGACCACGGACTGGAATAGTGGTGTGAATTTGTCAGCCTTGTTGGATTATTGTGAGCCTGGACTGTTTCCGCATTGGCGTGGTATTGATGCTAGTCAAAGTGTTCGTAATTGTACGACCGCCATGAATATTGCCCAAAGGGAGTTTGGAATCCCGAAAGTTCTTGAGCCGGAATATCTGGCCTCACCTTGGTTGGATGAGTTGTCGGGAATGACTTATCTGTCATACTTCATGAAGCCTGGGGCACCGGGCTATAATGCAACTCTTCGATGGGTGAACACGCAAACCAAGGAAAAAGTCAACAATTTTACGGTAAATTTCTTAAATACTTGAAGTCTTCCAATATTTTTACTAACTATTTTTATATTTTCATAGACCGATTGGAATGATGGTCGAGTTTTTTGCCAAATCATCAAGAATCTTGGTGGTCCAGCCCCAGCACCGGAAAAACTCAGTACAGATCCGTTTCATTACGAGAATAATATCCGTAAGGCTGTCGAAGCTGGAAGTAAGCTGGGTGTGAAGCCTTTCCTTTCGCCCAAGGATATGGCAAGTCCCGATGTTGAACATTTAGGAATAATGGCCTATGCTGCAAACTTGCAGTGGGTTACTCCCAGAGCTCCTCTTTCAGATATGATAAACGTCTATTTGGAAAGCACTTCTGGAAGGGTTGGAGAACAGGTAAATATCAATTTATACTATCCCTAACTGTATTATATTGACGTATTATCTTTTTTAGACTCATTTCCGTGTGGATGTTATGTCCCGTGAAATTGATATCAGTTCTGTTCGAGCTGTCATCGTTCCACCAACTGGTAGCGCTTATGTTGTCCGTCTGAACAATCATGGAGAGGGTGTCTTCATTCCCGAAAAGTACGGAATGCATGAGATCGTAGTTGAAGTTGGTGATGATAGCATTGGGGGGCATTTCTTTCGAGTTCTACCGCGTTTCATACAAGTAGCTCCTCCTGGCATGGCACCTTGTGCTCTTGGAAGCCTGGTTGAAGTCTTGGTCAATGCAACTGGAGCTCCAAAGACCGAAGATATTCTAGTAACAGCTGTCAGTCCGTCAGGTATTTCTCACAAGTGTCCCCTGAAAAAGGTCGAAGAAGGACACAGTGCCATATTTAAGCCTGACGAAGCTGGAATCTGGGAAATCGCTATCACCTATCAGGGAAGACATATTCAAGGTGGACCGTTTACATGCGCTGTCTTTGATCCAACTGGTGTGTCCGTCCATGGTCTGGATGGCGCCATGCCACTACGAGCTCACTCATTTGAAGTTGATGCCCGTGGGGTTGGTGTTTCGGGAGAACTCCATGTAGATATTGTCCATGATAAGCGCTCGTTGGTGTGCTCCGTGGAAAAAATTGTCGACAATAAATACAGAGTAACCTTTATGCCACGTCAAAATGGCAAATACAGAGTTTATGTATACTTCAATGGCTACGATGTGAAAGGATCACCGTTTATTATGAGAGTTGGAACTAAGGGTCGTTCGGGGAAGACTCGCAACAGCCCTCAACATGAGAGTAAACACCGCTCGGAGAGTCCTTCATTACATTACACCACAACCACAGCCACTAGACATAAGGACTACCGAAGCGCCAAGAACGAACTTTTAAATCAGGAACGTCAGCGATCTTATTCACCGCAGTACTCACCAAAGAACGAACCTGACTATCGATCTAGCAGCTATTACAAGCGTGAGAGTGAGGTGAGTTCCCAAAATATGAAAATTCTTTGTAAATATACTTTGTATGTCACTGTAACTAAAATCCTTGCATAAACCAAAAAATTCCTTCAAAAACACAAAACCAAACAAAAATTTAACTAACACACAGGGTTCCTCACCACAATTGGCCTCACCATCTCGTGACACTGTCGATGCCTCTCTAGTCCATGGTAAATACAGCGTGAGCACAGCAAACGATGACAATTCGTATTCGACAAGTCGCAAGGACTCGAAATTCATGAATTCTTCATCCTCGAAGACAGATTATTACTACGATAAAGAGAATGAGCTTTATGCGCGAAAGAGAGAACGAGATCAAAATTTAACACTTAGTCCACCACGAGAAGATCGCTATGTGTCGAAATCGAGAATTTCCGACAGCCCGGTCGCGAGTCCCTTACACGTAAATTACACTTTTATACACTTTCCTTAAACCTTTTATGTGTAGCCTATGATTCCATGAGCCAAGTGACTAACATGAAATTCATTTTAATGTTTAGATACGATCCAGTGAAGTTACCAGGAACAGCCCCCTTACGATCAAAACTTCAAATCATTTCGAGCAGACTACGAGAAATTCATCGTCGAGTCCCAGAACTCTGTCGGCTTCACCAATACCCCAGAGGCAGTTCAGTAACTCTCCAAGTCACTATGTTACAACAGCTTCTCACAGGATTGGTAGTCCAGTCACCGTTAGTAAGGTCTGTATTCAAGTAAAGAATATTGTGGTTCTTCGGTTTTTAATTCGTCACTTTATTACACAGGGTCCTGGGTATGAAAGTGTTCGCCATGTAGAAAAATCTTCAACATACAAGTCAAGTTCAAATTACGTCACAGACTCAAATGTCCGAGCAAGTCCACTTTTTACAGCCGGTCTAACACGCCGCACGATAACTCCCGAACCAGCGATCGATCATTCATCCAACGTAAGGGTATCATCCATCAAGCCAGCTGCAGCCCGTCGTGATAGCTGGGACGTTATCAACAAAACGAAGCATATGCTTTCGCATAATTCCCTAGAGTCCTTGGCAAACATGACCGAAAAGCAATTGAATACGGATTTGTCCTACCATCGACCCGATATTGACCATGAGACCCATCGAAACACCCAGTACAACAAATTCGCCCTGGCCGAGCAGAAGCATCACTCAGATCGCCAAGGATCCGATGAATCTGATTTATACAGGTTTGTCATGCCAAAACCATGTGTACAAAATTCTCAAGACACTTTTATTATTTTACAGACCAAGTTCAATCACTGTCAAACAAAATGACAGCTCTTACAACACCAAGTCTTCTGGCTATACAACGACCATCAAAGAGACTTCAGAACGTCACGTTACAGAGAGATCAAGTGATTCAGGAAACTATGGATATTCTTCTTTGTCGAGATTTCGACCAATCGATAGCAATGCTACAGGCTCACAAGCAATAAGAGTTCAGGACATACCCAATGGAGCTATTGGTAGACCGGTTGAATTTGAAATCGATGGATCAAAAGCAGGATCGGGAAATTTAGAAATACTTGTCAATGGAGGCAGAGTGACTTCCTCGGTGAGATCTTTGGGTGGTCAGAGGTTTATTGCTTCCTTCACACCACACGAGCCAGGAACACATACTGTACAGATAACGTTCAATGGAGAAACAGTGCCAGGTATGCTTTCAAATGAAATTGATAATGTTGAAAAATAAGAAGCTTAAATTATGAAAAACAAAGCTACAATATTTTTTGAGAGGTCCTTACAAATATTAGTCTTTTCATACAAAAAATAATCATTTACCAGAAAAGAAGCTTTATAAACAATTTATTTTTATAAATCCATTTTTTGAATATTCAAAAGTTATAATTTTCAAAAAATGTGGTTTTTGGAAGAAGAAAGAAAAATGATACAGAATATTTTTAGTGTAAAGCTTATCATCGAAATCAGAAGTTTTAACTCAGTAGAAAAAGCTTTGATTTAGCCATTCTATATTTTATTAATAAATTTGTTAACTTAACACCAACTCATAATAGCACCCTCCAAAAAGAAGAAGCAAAAAAGTCTTCTTTTGACAACCTTACTGACGAATCGTTTTTCGTTAATTTGTCAATCTTCTTTTGTTAATTTTTAGGGCAGTGTTTTATAATATTTCGATACTTTCTGGGACATTCAAGTCAACTTATCAAAGTACTCGCACAAAATCGTTACAACTTTTTACATGACATGAGTTTTGGTTTATAAACTGTTGGTTAATTAACTGTCAATTAGGTGTTAAACTTTAAATTTTGACGTTTTCAAACATCTTTAATTTTTTTGATAACTCTTTGACAACTTATGAAATACAGTACAACACCAAATTTTCTAATAAAAACCGTGAGTCTTTTTAAGAAGTTCATTCCATAGTTAACGATGTAAGCTCATATAAGGCACACGTTCTATATCATCCATCGTTGGGTTAAATTGGATCCTTAATTTGTTATGTCGATAGGATAATGTCGATTTTCATTTATTTACGAAGACCAGTCCTTTAGTAAAATGTCAATATTAAAACTAATATTGTTTTTTAAAAACATGAATTCCGAAAAGTCGGCTTTGACTGCATTCTTGATACGAGAAATCTTCAATTGAATTTATAGTCTTTTTTCAATAACTTGTATTGCATTAATCCTAACTAATTTTTTCAAGGACATTTTGATGGTCAATATAAAAAATTAGGTACATTTCTACAAGACCTAAAAAGCATATTTTCATTTGTTTTAATGATAGCAATTCTTTAAGCTTGTTTTCCACAAAATAAGATTGAACTCACTGTGAGTTCATCACAACCACCTTCATTCATGATCATGACTGAGGCTTCTCAGATCAGTCTGAGCTAAGGTAACACGCCTCTAGAGTTATATTTCTCTGTGGAGGTGTTAAAGTAACAGGTTCTCTGAACAATAAAATAACATCCGACTCAAGACACACCACAGTTCATTTCTCGAAGCTCCGAGAGAGGCTCAGACTCTTTTCTTTACCCCAAGCAGATACAATTATACCGGTTAAAAGTATGATTATGAGTTGAATATCTCATGAGTTTCTTTAAAAAACCACTTAGAGACTGAAAGACTCGTATACCTTTACCTGGTGATGGTGAATAGCAGGTATCTCATAGATACAAACAAATGAAACGATCGTCGTAGTCGTCACTCGATGGTTCATTGGAATATCTGCAAGTAACTTTTCAACAGTCTCTACTTTACTCTCGCTTCGTTCAAGTCTGGCATACGCCGAGCCGCATTAAGCCACACGGGAAAATTTTAAAATTGAAGAAAAAAAAAGATATCTTTGGTCATTAAAAATACAAGACTGATGATATTTCTTGATACAATTCGATACAGAAAATCAAAACAACAACAATTTACAGAAGTTTAAGTGGATCTTTGACTAAAAAAAGGGTTCAAAGTAAAAGTTTTCTCCGGATTAAGACTGATAGTTGTTCAGACTTCAACTTTTAATGCAACGTCGCCATTTTGTATGTCGGGGTGTTATTTTTTTTAACTGTTTTTTGTTTTTATTTGTCTTAATGACTTATGAAAACTTGCACTTCAACTATGAATACGAAACAATTGCTTTAGTTTATTAAAATAATTGTTGTTTTCTTTGCTTCATAAGCAAAACTTATAATTTCGAATACAAGAAAAAAAAAAGTATCTACAACAAGTATCTATAAAAATTCTCAAGCTAAAATCGAACGCAACTCATAGATTTGAATTCCACATTCCGATACATTTTTGCGGGATGACGTGACTGTTTTATTTTTCTGTTCTGTTCGCTGTTTTGTCGTCGAATTACCTTACCTGTGTTAACAAAAAATTTCTTTTATTTTGTGTATTTTTCGTCGCTGCTAAATCGCTGACAATAGATACGTTTTCTTGTTTTTGTAGATCGTTTTATGATCAGTGAAATTGAGATACATACCTACTTTAAAGTGGGAGGAGTGGCAGCGGAATTTCAAAACAAGTTTTTTTTTGTGTTCGGTTCGGGTTTTTCGCTTACAAGTTGCGACTTTTGTTATCCGAAAAAAGCAACAACAAATTACCCAAAGTCTGAAAAATTTATCAGAAACAAAAGTGAAAAGTGCTCTGTTTATTTCCGGAGAATTAATTTTGTTTTTGTTTATTATTTCCAGTATTTTTTTTGATTGAGTGTATCTTCTGCTTGATACCGCTAGTGTATGATTGATTTCAAAGATTTCTGCATTTGTTACCATCGTCGTCATAACTACGAAAATAATTAACTTCACCTTTAATAAAATAACAACAAAGAGAAAAAATATTGCTAACCCGTTATCAACCACCTGCTTGTGTGCATTTTGGAATACCTGCCAATCCGGAAGTTTCTTGTATGCTAAGCACACTTCTCCACGCATCTATAGTTAGAGCTAGCGAGCGACCTGTACAAGAACCCGGAGTTTTCATTTGTATCTCCAAACTAAAACAGGTAAAAGATATGAAATTCTTTGAAGAAAAAGAATCTAGGTATATTATGAGAGTTATGTATTTTTAGAAGACGCATGAAGAAGTAAATGGAAAAACCATTTCATCGTTATTTTTTTTTCTGCTGTTTTGTTACCATTGCTGGCTGCGTACCTGTTTCACTTGGCAGTGCACTTTATTATATAATTTACTTCTTGAAATATTTGCTGTTTATTTTTAATTCGTTTTTATTTTTAATTTTTTTTATTACTAAGACCGTTTGGTATTGCTTGAATAACGGGTCTAGCCGCTGAGATACGTGAAGAATTTTATAATAATTTTTGTTTAAACAAATTTCAAGACATATTTATTGTTCATGAATATTGATAGGAGTTGAGTATAATGGAAGTTACATTTCCACTTTAAAGCGTGTTCGTGACTCGTTCAGATCGATGACCGGGGTTATGTTAGATAATGAAGTTTTTTGTCTTCATAATTTTGGCATGTTGGCCAAGATAATTTAAATAGGCAATATTTTGATTATGATGTTGTGCCAAGGTAAACTATTTGGGTGTGTAAAACATTCAAATTTGAGAAATATAATTCGATTTGGAATCAGAGGCGCTTAGCAAATTAAAATGTTCATTTATGGACGTACGAGTATTGTGAATTTAACTCCGAATTTCCACTATCATACTGGATAATTGCTGCTATCATATTTTAGCCGGAAAGCAATGTTGAATATGTGCATCATATAAACCTTAATAAGTCATAAAGGCCAATAAATAACTTTTTAAAGTAGCTTTAACCACTCTTAACATACAATAACTGCTAAAAAGGTCATATTTTGCAAACAAAATATATATCCGAATTTTAAGATGTTCCACTAGTCCTGGAAATGAAGTTAAACATTGCCAAGTTTTTTTGGCATTCCATGAATTGTATATTAGAAAATTCCCAAGAAAACGCATCAGCAGAAAATAGATTTTTGTATTTAAAAATTGGCACAGCTGGAACAAGATCTGTCAAATCAAATTACAAAAAAAATGGACATCGAGTAGGTAACATATTCTTTTATGGTGCTTAACTAATTCAACGAATACAAATGCAATATCAATCATACCAACATTTGAAAACGAAATCGCATAAGTTCCATTCAAGACTCGTATAAATGTCAACAAACCATTTGTAGTAAGATTCTACTTTAACTTTTATCGGTATTATTTATACTGCGGATATTGATTTTGTTATTCGTGTAAAACTTACTATACTATTGATAGATTTTCCAACAAAACACGGGTATTCATTTTTATCATTTCATCAGCTATCGGCGTTTTTTAAAGAGCTTGAGAACTTTAAATACAGAAATATTATTGAAATTAGTTCCATATTATTATAATTTGGTAAATAATTTCAAGCTAATTATTTTATACACATGATTGCCAGCATATGTCCTCCAAGGCGAAGAATAACATAGTCTAGTCAATTTCTTCTGCCAGCATGACATCAATAGTCGGTTGAATATTAGCTTTCAAAATTTTAAAGCTGACCGTTTAAGTCGTTTAAGTGAACTAGTTAGAGAACACTTCTGGAAGTAAAATTGTGACCAACCAGATTTTGCAAAAAAAATGATGCTTAAGCGTTTCGTTTGAGAAGTTGCACCATCTTGTTTAAACGAAATGTGGTCGATGTTTAACTAATTTCAGTAACAGCAGATCCTGTCTCATTTCGAAAGAAGAACCGATGATTTCGCCAAAGTTTCAACCACACCAAACAGTCAGTTTTAATGGATGGAATTGTATCGGGTTTTCAATAAGAGCGCTATAAAAGTGTTTTTAAAATAAAACAAAAACGGTTTTGAATATTAATGAGCGACTTGACCATTTCGTGAGATAACACCAAACTTGGTTTCCAATCAATTAATTGTGACATTCGCTGCTTGGCTTGTGGCGCCACTTTCCTGTTGGAACCACATGTCCTTCAAGTCCATACCATCCAATTGGGGCCAAAAATATTCGCTTATCATTAAACGGCAGCGATCCACATTCACAGTGATGTGCCGGTGTTAATCTTCACGGAAGAAGTACGCCGCAATGACGAACGCCGGCCCATAAACCACACCAAACCGACATTTTTTTGGGATGCAATGACGACTCATGGAGTACGTGTTGATTACTGCCTGATACAACATATTTTGTTTGTTCACAAAGCCATTCAGCCCTTGAGCCTCATCGCTGAAGATGATTTTTTTGTTAAAAATCTGTATCTGTATCTGGTGGTCAAGTGGCCTCATTTCTTGCGTCAATTTAATTTTGTAAGGATGTAGGATAAGATCTTTTCGAAAAATTCGCCTCAACGACGAAACAGAGATGCCCAACGCTTGAGAACGACGTGTGAGAGACACAGTTAGGCTTTCTGCAACTGAAGCTTCAGCGGCAGCAATATTTTCGACACTACGGTTACTTCTTTGTCTCAGTGGCACGGGAACATTTTGTATTGTGTCTTTGGATTGAAATTTTTCGCCTAGCCGCTGAATTATTGATCTGCTAGAATGATTATGACGACTATAAATTGGAAGTAGCGCTCTTAGCGTTGAGGCCAATGACTCTGAATTTCGGTAGCAAATTTTAATAATTTCGACTAGTTGTTGGCTCGTATATCTTTCTATTATAAAATGGTAAACCTTACTGAAGAGAACTGTCAAAAGAGCGGTAAGAAACATGCCGTCGTTTGCTGTCTCAGTCGCTCTACTACTGGCTTGAGCAATTGTTTCATAAATGAAAATTTATTTTCGGACGAAGTTCTGTATGCGGTTCGAGAATAGATTTATTTTGTCAAAGTAGATCTAGATAATTTGAAAGCTTTGTCCTGGTTTTAAATGACAAATTCCAAGAACAGAAATGTGAACACTGAACGAAGTTTAATATGCTCAACTATCAAACCATTGACAACAATTCTTGGAACTTCTAATGCAGCTTATAAAGAATCCTGTAGCAACCTTAGCTAACGTAAACATACAATACAAATATTTCAAAACACCTTTTACAGATAGATTTGTTAGATATTAAAAAAATTATTATATTAAAAAGGGCTATGAATACCCTTATAATGATTTTAAACAGTGAGAGCAATTAAGAAGGGAAGATTAGATAGAAGAAATGTGGTGCACATTAATTAAGAATGTCTGCACATTGTGATGTGTGCGAAATATTGGGCCTGATAAAGCGTTGCACATTCGTATAGTGCGGCTGAACAAAGATTCTTTTTGATTACCAGTACGTTGGAAGTTGGTCTCAAAGGTAAACTTTTGAGCATTCCTAGAAGTACAGGTATTACAGATAAATATTTTGAGGGGAGAAAACGAACTGAATATTTAAATAGAGCATTGCTGGTGAAAATATGGACAAAACAATATTAGGCGTGAAACCTTTCGGCGGTGTTCAAGAGAAGAAAATGACTCAGTAACAGAACAATCACTTTTCATTTCTCATTTTCTCTTTTTTTTATTCTATCCAAAAGACTCAAGTAAGTTATTAGGCCACCTGCACAAATATAAGAATTATACTCGGATACTGGACGAATTAAAGCTTTGTAAATTATACCCCGATAATAAGGGGTCATAAACTTTTTGCATCGTCGAAGAACACCAAAACAATTAACGACAGTTTTGGCGATGTTTAATATGTGATCTCTCTACAACAAGTTGTTTGTGATGCACATACCTAGACCTGAAAGCTTCTCAGTCTCCTTGGTGCAAGTACCATCCATAGAAATTGGAATTGGGGGAGGGTTACGTTTTTGTGACAGTAGACAAAATTAAATTCTAAACAGTTTTTGTTTCCTCATCGGAGAGTGCTGTCAAAATCGGAATTAAATGAGCTGCCGTTGGTAGTCCCCATCAAAAAAACAAGTATAAAAATCTGAATACGAGAAGGTAAGGGTGCTGTCATCACCGAAACAATTTAGCTATAACTAAACGGTGTTAGCAATTTACTCTTTTAAGATGTTTCATTTTGATGTTTCATCGCTTTATCATGTTTGTACATATTTTTTAAAAATGTTTTCCTTTTAAACTATTAAGTGCATAGAATATGAAATTATGAAACATCAAAAAGAATTGCCTCAAAAGATTGTAATGTAAATACCTGTTAAAAGAGTTCAATATGAACACCGCTCTAGGAACTAATTTAAAAACAAAAGTTTTTGGGCAGACGGAACTTTTTGTGCAATCCGTAGTGCTGCTCATTGGAAATTCCTGATTGCTTTTTAATTGTGTTTCAATTCATCTTAATTAGACTTTATAATGAATTATTAAGCTATACTCGTATGACTCTCTTTTTCATTTTCGTGCCAGGTGTAAGTTAAGCATAACTCGTTCACGGAAAATAACCTTTTTGGTATCCTTCCTTTCGCCAATCATTTTGTTCATCACTCACATCAGTCAAATGATTGACGACTTTGCTGATCGCGAATGGTTGTTCATGTGTAAATTGCAGACGAATGGAAAAATAATCATTGTGCATTGTACTCCTCGGCTCGAACATAAAATAAATGGCTATTTTAATTGACTGATAATAATACTTTACTCCCTATTTGGCGGCCACCGATGCGATGGTTGTGTCCGAATAACATTAATGTTGGTGGCGGTGGAAGATCGTTACTATACACACCATCATCATCCACGATCGCAATGTGAAAGTCAAAGTCAAGGTGTTTTCGTGATGAAAGCCTCTCGTGTGTAAGTTGCGCTTTAAACGCGATTTACTACAAAAATTCAACTACAAAAAACTCGTGAGTAGGAAATGGTTAGCCATGTATCTGCACTCCACTTGGCAATAACGATAACGATTGACAATCCAACAAAAACTGCAAACGAGAAGATGAAACTGAAACAATGAACCAGAAATTTCCTCGAGGAGAAAACTAAAGACTTTACCTGTCACCACGAGACAAACTGCAAATAGTATAATAATTCGTATATTTGATGAATCAATTAACATTGTTGACTCTCCGACAGGTATAGATGTTCCGTAAATTGACTTAAAGTCAAATGATAAACACAGACTTGGTAGTTATAGTTGATGGGGAAATTTCACTTTGAGTTTTGTTTTTCAAATCACTGTCTCGTGAGAAATTTATAACAATCGGTAAACAATGTTGATAAAAAAGTGGAATTCCGTTAATGTTTATTGGAGAGTGAGCGGTTTTTTTTAAGGAAAAACGTGATTTATTGATCGGACAATGATGATGATGACAAGTGGACACATCACCAAAGTACTTTTTCTTGCTAATAATAAAGAATTTTGATAAGTTGTCAAAGTTAGAAAGTAGTAAATACATTCTTTTTAGTAAGTTACAACTTAAACCGATTTCTCTTAAACGATCATAAATACATCAGTTGGAGTTTTTAGTTCAGTAAGGTTGATCATGCTAATTAAGTGTTGCAAACTTCTTTACATTTAATTTGGTTTTAACTTTCACGCTTTTTCAATAAGGTTTCAAAAACTGTTTTATGAATTTCTTCGGAAGTTAAGACCTATTCTGTGACTTATTTTTCTCAACTATTTAACATTTAAAATGTGTATCCCCTGTGAAAAACTCAACATTTTTAACTCTTTTATTTACTGATGATTAAGAAGAGGCGGAGATACGGTTCACTTTACCTAGAAAATTATTTATATCGCAATACTTTTTTAGAATTTGGTCTTTTTGACTATATTATAATGAACAATCTCTTATTCACGACGTCAGAAGCATTAGATAGTTTTGTTTTTTGGATTGCAGTATAAAAAACCCGAGCTATACTATTTTGTACGTATGTTTGAATTGTGCCGAGATGGGATGAGGCCATACTAAGTGTGATTGTCATAGGTTAGGTTAATACATTTTAAGAAGAAGATAGGTTACTGCAATATATTTTTATATACGACGTTTTTTGTTTTTCCTTCCTTGACCAGAACGTAAAGATTTTGTGGGTTTGAGACTTGTGAGTACGCTACATATTATTGTCTATGGGAAAAACAGTTTTTTTTTTTTTCAAAAGTACAACTGCATCAGTTGGAGTTTTCCCCTGAGCTTTATTTATTGTTATTGCAAATGCTGCTTTTAGAAGAAACTACTCTCATTTAAACAAAACCGGCAAATCGGTTGGAATTATCAGACTGCGGGGAATTAAAACATTTTCTTCTTTTGCTATTCCAGTCATGATTATTGTTTTTATAATATTTCGTCCTAGGTGAGTAATCTGTAGCCGTGGACCATTACATAACTTTGGAGCGCCAAGACTTCAATCTCAACTTATGAAAAGGCACCCCTGATAATTCCAAAGAATTAAGAAGCTCTATTGGGTATTTTACCGCGCACTCGCCCCACGCCTCAGCCGAAACAGAATTATCAGAAGTAGAAGACAGACCCGGAGAATTATTTGTTGTACCTACATGGCTCGTGTTTGGCAATGAAAGGTTGAGCAAAGCAAAGCTTAGGTTTAAAGTAATTATATGTGTAACTTGGTGGGAGACACAGTTTGTTTAAAGCGTTGTTTACCCGTAATACCAATTTTATCCAAATATTATTAATATCTTTGGTAATTTAAGAGCAAAAGCGATCAGATTTCCCGGAAAGAAATGTTTCCCATGGGAATGCGTTGTTTTCCCGGGGTCGAAAGTAACTCATGTCCTTACTCTCAAACTATCTCCAAATTTCATTCAAATCCGTCCAGTAGTTTAGGCGTAAAACCGATCAGCCCACATGAATTTTTCCATGATAATGCGTCATTCTCCCGGGGTGAAAAGTAGCCTATGTTCTTTCTCGGGTACCAAATTTCATGCAAATTGGTCCAGTAATTTAGGCGTGATTGAGTAACAGACAAACAGACAGAGTAACTTTCGCCTTTATAATATTAGTATGGATAGACTTATTTTGTACACATTGTGCGACCCGTTCAAATTTATTACCAAAAACAGAGGCTGGTAAGCGACCCACACTGATAACTTCCCATTCCTTCTGTCGACAGGATATATTTTTAAGTTTTAAAAAGATGTTTGAGTGGAAAAAAAATGTTTAACGAACTTTTACTAATGTTTTGTTTTTGTTCTATTTTTTTAACTATCAATTTGATTTTTCCCAATATTTTACTAAATGTTTAAACAATGTTTTTTATAAGATAAAAATAGTTTGAAGCCATCCACTCATTTTTTTTGCATCTTTCTGCATTATTATCTGTATAACAAAATTTATTTGAAGCCCCTATATCTACTGGTTCTTTAGCTATGGACAAGGAAATGTCAAAAAATTTAATTTGACAAATCGGACCGATTACAATAACTTCATAGGGGAAGTTAATAATGGATCGACTTACGCGAAATTTTAATGAGCGCATTCTCTCACGTCATTGGCTTGTGGCATGGCCTCTAAGATCGATGATTTAACAGCGCTGGACATTTCGTGGGGCTATGTGATGATGCTATTCTACGCAAATAAGTCCAAGACAATTGACGCTTTGGAAGAGGGAGAATAATTGACGAGTCATTTCTGACATTCTGAAAATTGCTGCAAAAATTTGTCGAAAATTGAGCTTCTAGGCTGAAATTTATTCAGGCCAGTCATAATAATTTTTAAAAAATTATGACAAACCCTTATTTTATAATTAAGCTACATTCTTAAATTTAGCGTTATATAATATGCGTTGTCTTTCCTTTTCTAAAACTACACGTTTATCAACTATCATTTGATATTTAACAAATCACAAATCGGGCGAATACACACTTTTCTTAAAAGTCGTTTTTGCATTGATAGCCTTGCAGTTACGTGATATATAAGACTGACGGAAATTGATAATCCAATAGTGCAGCCATATCGAGTCTTTCGAATTAAATCACTTGAGTAGAAAATATAGAAATGGTATATATACAACATTTAACAATAACAAAACAAATTGGAAATTTTAAATGACATTTAAAATTTAATAATGACTTTAAAATGACTTTAAAAAGTCAAGAGGTTAGTCAAATAAACATTTAGTAAATTCACTTCCTCAGTTAACTTCAAGTCAGAACTTTAAAGGCCTGATTATTTTTTTTTGTAAGATAAAGTCAAACCACAAATCAAAGGTTTAAGTTAATTGAGTGTGGCTCCTGACTGACTGCGGTCAACAATTAATCCAAGTTTTTAATACGCTTCATTCTAAGTTCCGCTGATAAGTAAAATATTTTGCCTGACTAAAACCATACCATTATTTTCATATGCTATTAAGTTAATAACAATAATTAAAACTCAAGAACTTAGTCCATAATTGAATTTGCTTTAATCCTTTTACAATATTTGATGGTTTTATTTGTAATACAAAATTTGTTCAAAGTCGAAATCACTACTGGTTATTGCTATAAGACTGAAATTTGAAATGATTTTTTAATGGCTCTTAAAATTCAACGAGACTGCAATCGAATAAACATTTACTCAATTGACTTCCTGAGTTAACTTCAAACCAGAACTTTGATAAAGGCATGACTATTTTTTTAAGTTAAAGTCAAGCCACAAGTCAAAGGTTTTAGTTAATTGAGTGTGACTCTTAACTGACTGCATAGTCAACATTTAATCGAAGTTCTTAATAAGCTTGTTTCTTAGTTCCGCTGATGAGTTAAATATTCTTTTTGTCTAAAACCACACCAATTAAATACCCATAAATATACCTATTTTTATATGCTATAAAATTTATAATTAATAAATCACATATGTTAAAATTTAGATTTTTATTAAATTTAAGGCCACATATTTTAATCTAAACTAAACACTAATTAAAACTCAAGAACTTAGTCGCCAAGTACGTATTCAAGAGAATAAATTTAAACGTTTTTTAATGAGATATCAGATTTTTTTAATGAATTAAATTCTGACAATCTGCCATCAAAATAGTTAAGGCAAGGTGATCCAATTAAAAACAATAGATAGAAAAAAGAATACTTAAATAAAAGTGAGATTGTTTCATCATCATTCACGTCTAATTTACATTATTTTCAGATTAAATGTTTAATTTATTAATTAGCTTTTTGAATGCAATTTCACTTTCTTCTGTTGTCCGAATATTTTTATTTTTTCTTAAGACCTCAAGCATAACAAGCTAAAAATTTGCATTGCACGATCGACGGCTTCAAAAATGCAAAGCAGCAAATATCAAAAAACAAAATAAAAACGAAAAACACTTTCGCATGAGAAAATGAATGAAATAAATCAATCATGAAATTATCAAATGTTAGATTTATAACGTGAAGCTTTATTAGGCTATCGAAAGTAAATAATGCCACAGGAAAAACTTTTACATTATCATATGAATATTGAGTCATCATAGAAACTCTGTGTCATGAAGTATGGGGATATAATTATTTTATAGGTATAAAGTTATAAAATGAAATAATTTATTAGTTCTATCTTTTAAATCTTTTACCAGTTTTTATTATAGTTTAATCGTAATTCGTAGTTCTGTTCAAAAGTCAAGCAATTTATTAGTACGTAACGTCGTAACGTGTCACAGACGAACAGAGCGCTAGGCCGTCATCATAAATTATATAGACACATAGAGGTGACAGTGGTTGTTCACTCATGCTCATATTACATAACCAAATCGTAACAACTGAAATTTAAATATAATTGCGGTATGTTGCTTTTGTCAGCAGTTTAATAAAACAAATGCACATTATTTCCCCATTCAGGTCATTAAGTGAACAATTAGATTCTTTTTTCTACATTTAACCTACAACAACAACATTTTTTAACTATGTAAATGTTTGTTTCTTTGATTTCTCTTTTTATAAAATATTATTATGTGTTCTTTGCAATTATGTATAATTTTGTGTATGAACGTTAAAATATACAAAATAATAGCTTAAAGAAATTGTTATAATTAAACTTATAAATAATAGCGGAAGAGCCCTTTAATGAGAAAATCCATAAAACAAAAACTGAGTTGAATTAAGATTTAGTTCAAGTAGAATGGAATAAGGGCCTTTAAAGTGTCTGGCCAGGCAGAAATAATACTCAAAATTATCTCAAAAGAAGAAGGCATAGTAAAGGCCCTAAACTTAGAAATTTAAGTACAATCACGATTCTACTTACAGTTTACATAACTGAAGTAATTTTTTTTAAATTCTGACATTTTTTGTTACGCCTTAATCACGTATTGTTTGATATTTACCGTAAATAGTTAACGTTCAACTTTTGCACTCGTTCAGTTGCTATAGAACAAAAAGATCTTGACATTCACAAATCCTGCTATTCTGCTATTGTTCTGTTCTGAAGAGGTGTTCTTCAACGCTGTTCTTCAAAATCACTGCGAAAGCTTTTCCATCTGTCCTATTCTGTAGGTCTCTATCCAAGTGGATGGAAAACAGAATTTGTTCAGCCTATCCCTAAAAATGCGAATCTTATTGTCGTCCAACTGCACTTACACCCCTTCATTCAAAGGTCGTGGTAACGCTGATAAATTTTTAGCTTAAGAAATATCTTGAAGAACAAAAGCTTCTTAATAACCGGAGTTATGGATTTTGTAGCTATAGATCCAATGGTGAACTCATGGTTTTTCTTACCGAACAGTAGAGCAAATCCTTACATCGTTTTGGAGAAACTAAGATCATAGCACTTGATATCTCAAAACGCATTTGATAGAGCTTGGCATCAAGCTCTCTTATTGAAAATGCGTGCTTTTGGTATTGATGATTTTCTTCTTTGTTTTACCTTTCAATTCAAGTAGTTTTGGACGGGTTCACATCTGATATAAACAAAATAAACGCTGGTGTGCCCCAGGGTTCCGTTTTGTCTCCGACACTCTTTCTTATTTTTATAAATGATCTTCTGTCTGAAACTTCTAACCCACTAAATTGCTTCCTTGTTGACAGTACAATCAGCTTCTCATATTTGTTTCTTAATTTGCATCCTTGTTCTTCGGATGTGAAATACCAACGGCAGCGTATGATAAGCTCTTTATATTCTTATCTTGACAGCATTGTTCAATGGGAAATCAAAAACCGTGTAGAATTTAATTTTTTGAAAACTCAATGTGTCTACTATTGCAAAAGCGTAACCCTCCTCCAATGCTGCTATACCTACATGAGTGGTAGTTTTGTCGAGGAGACTGAATAGCTTTCAGTCGTAGGTATGTGCATTAAAAACCACTTATTGTGGAGTGATCACATATTTAATTTTGCCAAAAATGATGCCAAGAGTTTAGGTTTTTTCCGACGATGCAATAATTTGTGTACCCCTTCTGATGTGGCTATAATCTAATAAACCTATATTAGTAAGAAACTCGAGTACAATTGCCATATCTGGGCATGTGCTCCTATAACCCACGGAATTCAAAAGAGCTCGAAAAATAGGTGAACGTTGTCTAGCTGAAACGTTTGTATCTTTCGAGCATCGTCATAAGGTTTCATACCTGTCATTATTTTATCGCTACTTTCATAAGGAATGTTCTAATAAAATAGATAGTTGCATTCCTCCCTCCTAACAATTCAACCGTAATACCCGTTCTTCTAGGAATACTCATCAGTTTACCCTTGAGCTCAATTTCGGGCGTACCTATTAAAAAATTGTAAAGTACAGAGATTATTTCTTAAGGCGCACTTCATGAATGTGGAATGCTTTACCAGGCTCAATAGTTTAATATTACAATGTGCAGACGTTCAAAACCATGTACATCGGTATCTCTTTTCTAATCGTATCCTCCCTTCCCAATTGCTTCCACTGTTCTTAATCATTGTAAGTTTAACAGGTGTCAATTTTATTCTCTACCAACTTGAGAAAAGAAATTGGATGACATATTTATCTGAGACTTTAAAATTTGTTTGAAAATTAACTTGAATCTGGTTTACTACGAAGGATGACCTATTAGGTGTAAGGTTCCTCACATTTTAGATAGAAGTTCCTTCGAAGATTAACTAAATTTTAGGATAAGCTCGACGTCAAAAAAATGTGTTCGAAAAAGACTTCACATATTTTCATTTAATAGCAAGCCTGCTAAATCTTTCTTAATGTTTTTGAATTTTCTAAAAACTCCAGAAATCCACAAATATAAGAAGTTATGAAGAAAATACATTTACAACTTATATTGTTGACAACCCTTGTCTCTTAAATCCCTTTTAAAACGGTATATGTATGCATGTCATCTTATTCGACTTTTCAGTTTTATTTGATACGAAAATGGACCTTTTGTTTTTGAACTTCAAATGCATAATCTTACAAAACTAAAAGTTCAAATTGTGTGCAAATAAATTCGGTCACCCTATTTTTAAATCTAAAAGAGAGTTCTCTAAAATTTTAGCCTTGTGACTTGCGAATGCAAAAATATTTCAAAAATTATAAATTATAGTTTCTAATGAAAATTCCTTAAACGTGAGAGTGCATCAACAATTCCAAGAGCATCTGATTTCAAAAGAATATTAAAAAATAAACTGTTGACCAAGTTAGGAGCCGTTATCATTGTAAAATACAAAATTTGTATTCAGCACCAGGATATAATTCATGCCTAACCCATAAATGAAAATGTATAAGCACTCCCACTACGTATGGCTGCGCTACGCGTCGTTGTGTCGCCATCCTCTCAACTTGCATATTATCTTCAAATTAATTCAAACTTAGAAACCTTAAATAGAAGAAAAATCTCCAAGCCTTGTATTACATTTATTTATTGTTTGAACTGAAACTTAAGAAAATTTAATGCAAGCGATCCAAGATCCAACCAAGCGAATCTCAAGACCGAGTGTTGAAAGAAATACAAGACGAAGTGAAAATTCTGCACAGTTCCATGACGAAAGATAACAACAACTACAACAACTTTTCTCCTATAACCACTCTGCATGGCTCCATGTCATGTCTTGAACAATTTACGAGTATCTGATTATAATATTTGCAATGCGTTTTTATCAACCTGTTCCGCTTCTTGGGGTATCTTCGTAGGTCTTCAATATCTTTAACCGTCTATTCAACCAATGCTGTCGAAGGTACTATAATAGTTATTTAAAATGATCGGTTTCGCTGTAATGAAATTATCTTACTTATTCAATTTCATGATTCATTTGTCCTGCAAAATTAATAATTCAACTTTCTAATATTTCGTAGGGTCTTGAAAATTCTATTCCAGGATTCTAATAGTAAAATTTGATTCAAATAAAAAGTGAAAAGTGCAAATTTTAAGAACTTTATTAGCGACAGCACTGATGCTTGAAACAAAATATTCACCGCATGCATGACTAACTGCGCTTGTTAGACCGAAGAAGAATAATAAATTCTATCTACCTGTGATTGATTATGTGTAGCTTACTTCATTACATTTACGTGACTTAATTTGAACTTAAGTATGTATATCTCATGTTTTGTTTTTTTTTTCTTCTTGATTTCAGGATCACCGTGGCACGTTGAAATAATGTCTTCACCGGGATTAACAGCATTAGGCGAGTCGACACGCCTCGTACCAGCAAATACACCGGCGGTTTTTGAGATACTGCCGCCTCCTGGAGCAAGCCTTACCAAAGGCGAATGCGTGGCCACAGTTTTAACGCCTAACAAATCTAAACTAAATGCCCGCGTTACCCATGAGGCGGCTAACGGTGCAGTGCGCATCGAATTTGTCCCCACCGAAGTCGGAACGCACATCATCGAAGCTGCAATTAGCGGAACAAAAATATCTGGTGGCCCTTTGGTAGCAAAGGTCTATGATGCCAGTTTAATACAAGTAACCGACGTCAATGGAGGAGTTGTCGGACAGCCATGTCAGTTCCGTGTAGACGCCAGCGCTGCTGGGGAAGGTCAATTAGAAATATCGATTAACGAAGGGGAAGTCCCCAATCATGTGCAAGTTGTAGGTGGTGGACGCTGTTTGGTCTCTTTCACGCCCGAACAAGCCAAACCGCATCTCATTGATATTAAATTTAACGGAGAAACCGTCCGAGGGTGTCCGTTTGTATGCTCTGTGGCGGACACAAGTCGTGTCATGCTGAATCTCACAAATCTCGAACTTATCCCGGTGAATAGACCGGCCTCGTTTCACATCACAGTTAGCGGTGGTGGGGCAGCTGAATTGGCAGTCAGTGTTCGAGGACCACATGGTGAACTACCAGTCCGCGTGACTGGAGACATTCATGCTGGTTTCACTGCGGAATTCACTCCGAACACTGTTGGTGGACACTCGATAAATGTGGAGTATAATGGCTTCCCAGTGCAGGGAACACCGTTCCTGGCCAAGGCTTACGACGCAACCAAAGTCGTGGTGGGAAGCGTGTCCAGAGGAACGGTGGGTCGCTCCGTCCAGTTCACAGTTGATGCTGGAGATGCGGGCGAAGGAAATCTAGAGATAACAATTTCCGCTAAAGGCCTTAACATACCCACACAAGTCCATCCACAGGGTAATGCAAGGTAAGTTTACTACCATTAACATAAAACAGAAAACTTTCTTACGTTTTGATTCGTAATTTTAGATTCTCCGTATCATTTGTCCCGGCTGAGGCATGCGAGCACACAATCAACGTTTCATTTAATAAAATGCCCGTTCCCGGGTGTCCCATTACCGTTAATATAAGCGGTGGAATGTCAGGACCGCAAGTTTCATTAGGTGGGCCAGGCCCAGTACATCAGCCAAATTCTTTTGTAATCAATCATACCGGCGGTCGCTTAGAAGATATCGAAGTAAATGTCGAAGGTAAGTTTCGAACTTGATCCTTAAAATATTTTGGATCATTCAATTATGGTGGATACGAAATTCTAACTGTTTTTTGTGTTTTAAAATGATTCGGTTGCCTATACAACCGCACACATCATTTCTGTATAGCAAAGAGTTTTATTCTTCTTTTGGAATGTGTGCATTTGTATTAATTTACTTCCTGATACCTCCAGAACTCCTCAAATTTTTGACTATTTTGTACTAAAGTTATTTTCCAAAACAATTTATCATAAATTTTTCACACCAAAATGTGCTAAATTTGATTTTCTTTCCAAATCACTTGTCGAAAATTGCACGTTTTGTTTTCTTTTTTTGTGTTTCGGGAAATGTACGTTATTGGTTGATAGCTTATAAACTTTTCGATGTGATACCATTATTCTTCAAACTCATGCATTTTCTTCTATCATGTCATGTCAAAACCTTCTTACAAAAAAGGCCTTAGATCATTTTAGCCAAAGTCAGCCACAAATTCG
This sequence comes from Eupeodes corollae, assembly GCF_945859685.1. Taxonomy (NCBI): domain Eukaryota; kingdom Metazoa; phylum Arthropoda; class Insecta; order Diptera; family Syrphidae; genus Eupeodes; species Eupeodes corollae. Next base: position 1,632,651 of record NC_079149.1, on the reverse strand, counting down.
ATCCATTGCGATACTAACTTAATTTATTATTCATATTTATTTCTTTTAAATTGAGTTACAATTACAATCAATCTTTTAAACAATTTAAAATCTTAAAAGTTCTCTAAAAAGTAGTATCAAAATTTGTAGTGCATTACTAAGCAGTATTTATTTCCAAATATAGCTCTTTGATAAGTTCTGATTTCGTCTTTGCTAAACTAAACATCAGTTTAAGTTATGCATAGACAATTTAAACCCATTTTAAAACGATAGCCAGAAGTCTAAAAATAAATACGGAAGAACCTATGTTTAAGCTGTTTTTGAATCTATAAAACGTCACAAATTAACAAACTGATTGAGAAAATTACGTTGCTAGAATTTGTTTTTGAAAACTTAAAAAGTGAAATAATTTAAGCATGTACCAATAGTTTGATATTTCGCTGAATAAAGATATGCTATCAGCTCAACAGAAAACAAAAGCTCTACTAAACCCGATGGATGCCTTTAAAATAGATAAGAACGATTTGTATGTAAAATGTCGGAAAGAAAAATTTTCAAATTTATGATTGACCTTCTAAATATTGAAGATAGGAATTTATGGAAAGATTTGCGAATATCTGTGTGTTTCCATGTTTTAACAGCTCCACGGGACTTACATACAATTTTTCAACTACCGGCAAACAGAACAATGTAAACAAATTTAAGGATTACGATCTCCAGCTAACAGATTTTATTTTGTTCCTCTCTACAAGCCATTTTGTATATGTTCAAATGAAATTGTGCTAGAATTGTAGTAGAATATACCTTAAACCTAACCGAACTAACGAACTAGATATTAAATTCAGACTCCACTTCAAATAGAGTAGAGTTTAAAGTATGACTATGAATATGCCCCAATATATTCAAAATCTTGAAAGTTATCTAAAACCTGGTATCAACATTTGTAATGGTTAAAAATAGTCAGTATTTATTTCAAGACAAAAGCTAAATATTAATTATGAAAAACAAATAAACTTGAAGTAGATATAACATTTTTGAATGAAACGATTTCGATTATAAATTATTATTAAAATCTATATAATGGAAAAAATAGTACTGGACTGAAAACGTTCCCTTGTGGGACACCAACTTAAGGTTGGCGCTACAGTCCGGGCGGACCTGGGCCTCAACCAACTAGCCGACTTGGTCCCTAGCCAGCTTTTTCCACTTTCGCACACCAAGTTGGTTGAGGTCTTCACCCACCTGCGTGTACCATCTAAGTCGCGGTCTTCCACTAATGCGCCGTCCCTCGGGATTGGATCCGAAGACCTTCCGGGCTGGAGCGTTGATGTCCATTCACTCTACATGACCTAGCCATCTACGCCGTTGGACTTTAATTCTGTTAACAAGGCTAGTTTCGCTGTACACCCCGTACATTTCGTCATTATATCTTCTCTTCCATTCTCCATGGACTTTACTTCTCAATTACCTTCTTAGTCCAAAGAAGCAGCGATTCGCAAGTGTTATTCTTCATTTGATTTCAGCTCTGGTGTCGTTGTCTGTGTTAAGAAGCGGTGCCTAGGTAGACAAAGTCCTTAACTATCTCAAAGTTATAGCTGTCAATGGTGACGTTTTGTCCAACACGTCGTTGTTCATTGTCTTCTTTTGATGACAGCATATACTTGGTCTTGCCCTCATTGACCACTAAACCCATCTTCTTCGCTTCCGTCGCAATGCTCAAAACCGTTCCACTCACATCATGCTTTGATCTTCCAACTATGTCAATATTATTTTCGTACCCGAGTAATTGGATGGCCCTTTGGAAGATTGTGCTTCTAGTGTTGACGGTTAAGTTTTGAACAATTCTTTCCAGAACGATATTGAAGAAGTCGCATGACAGTGCATCGCCTTGTCTGAAACCTTTTTTGACATCAAATGCATCGGTGAGATCTTTTCCGACCTCGATAGAGCAGCGTGCATTCTCCATCGTCATTTTGCATAAACAGATAAGTTTGACAGACGTTCACATAATACGGCAGAAAGGAACTTATATGCAATGTTAAGGAGACTGATACCTCTATAGTTGGTGCAATTAAGAGGGTCACCGTTTTTATGTTTCGGGCAAACTATGCTAAGATTCCACTCATCGGGCATGCTTTCTTCCGACCATATTTGGCAGATGAGTTGGTGCATGCTCCGTACCAAGTCATCGCCTGCTGCTTTAAATAGTTCAGCAGCGATGAGGTCAGCTCTACCAGCTTTGTTTGACTTCAGTTTAGATAAAGGTCGGGTAGGCGGAATTATTGATATGCGTCGCCGAGGTTGAGTGGTTCTATCTCCCTTGCAGCGGAATTCGGTTCGTCATCGCCCCTATATAATTTGGAGAAGTAGTCTTTCCATATTCTCAACATAGACTGCGGTTCTACTACGATGTTCTCCTAATCGTCTTTACAGACTTCGGTTTGTGGCTGGTACACTTCGGAAGTTTTTTTTACCTTTTGTTAAAATTTACGCACCTCATTTCTGTTGTGACATCCCTCTATCTTCTCGATCGCACGCTTCTCATGCTCTCTTTTTGTATCAAAACTAGTATCGATAAAGTTAAACTAAAATTATTAGGTATTTGAATTTTAAACCCAATTCAAAAATATGACACATGAATGAAAAAGTAAGAAATTAATGGCTGTGAGATTGCAATGTAGAGAATTTGACCGTAAGGCTAATGTTGTTATTTTTAAATCCAAAAACATGGAGATTTTTCAATGTTGTGTGTTGTAGTTTTTAATAAACTTTTAGCAATTTAGTAACCTTTAGTTTTATCAACCAATTTCACACGTTTCCTCATCTCTTACCTTGTCTCTCACACTGATTTTCTGTTAAATGTTTTTCTCTTTAATGTTTATGTTTTTTGTTTTATACTCGTAAGATTTTTATACATAAACAACAAAAAAAAGATATACATAATTTATTTCCTTTTTATTTTATTTTTGTTTATTTCTCACTTTTGTATCTGTATATTATTTCAGGGCGACGAAGACTTTTGTACTAGACTTTTATAAATATTTTATTTTATAACTTTTTTTGATTTTTATATAAAAATGAAGGAAACCAATCTTACAATTACTACTTTTGCAATAACCTTAGACTTAGATAAAAATCCATATGAAACACACAAAGTTTTATGAATTTGTTATATTTTACTTTTTACCACACTTTTCTTTTTTTTTAACACCGAATGAAACTTTTAAAATAAAAAATTATTTACTAATTGTGTGGATTTTATTTTGAAGATTATTTATTAAGACAAAAAGATTGTTTTTTCTTTTTGTTCGTTTGCGCACAATTAATTCATTTAGTTTATAATCTAACAAAAATCTAGTGCCTTAACTTTCCTTGGTTTGGATTATGGTAGATAATATTGGAATACGTATTTGTACTTTATTGGTTTAAGAAATTAAGTCTTGAGCATGCATCCTCCTATAGCAAATAACTATAAGAACCACTGACCTTTTTCCAACTGAGGCTTTTGTTATTAAACAATTCATTTTCCACCTGAAACTCCCACCCGTCCACACGCATCCCAATCATATTTGTATTTGCTGACATAAAAAAATGTTGACTTCATTGTCTTCTTCCTTATTGCTACAACAACAAACAACAAAAATATTTAATAAACATAATTGGTAACAAAATATAAAAATAAAAATGAACATAAACAAATCGCGAATATAAATTTGCGAACCAAACCTACGAACATTTTGGACTATTTGTGTCCGAAAATCAGGACCTGCTGGGCAATCTGTGCCAGCGCAAGTTCACCAGACCGCTGAGGGAGTTTTCAAGGCTGATTTTGTTCCACGCTCCGTTGGGGAGCATCGTGTGAATGTTACGGTAAATGGTTTACCAACTGCTGGAAGTCCATATGCCGCTAAGGTGAGTCCCCAAGTTACATTCTGTCAAAAATGTATGAACTAACATTGTTGTTTTTTTTAAAGGTCTATGATGTCAATGCGATCAAAGTTAAAAATGTCAGTGCTGGAACAGTTGGCAAGCCAGTCACATTCCTCGTTGAGACTTCACAAGCTGGACCAGGAAACCTGGAAGTAACCGTTAATGGTGGTCGAGTTCCAACCTCGGCTCAGGGTCAGGGCCAGCACACCTACGCAATCAGTTTCACTCCTCGTGATGCTCAGAATCACACAGTCGAGCTCCGATTCAACGGGCAGGATGTTCCAGGAAGTCCATTCACTTGCAGAGTATCGGCAGCAGCCCGCATAGTTTCCCCGGAAACTATGGATAAGGTTAGTGTTGGGCGAATGTTTGACTTCGTGGTGGAATCCGATACCATGCCTTTGGTTGAGGTCCTCGGTCCCGCCCGTCGTAGTGTTGCCACAAAAATCGAACGTGCAGACGTTGGCTACAGCGTAAAGTTTGAACCTATCGATGTTGGGGATCACTCAGTAGAAGTTCGTCTTCCGGGAGGAGGACATGTCGAGGGAAGTCCGTTTTTATTGAAGGCCTACTCTGCCGAGAAAGTAATCGTAACTGATATTCGTCCAGGAGTTGTTGGAAAGAGTGTCAGTTTTGGCATCAATGCAAGTCAAGCTGGTGCTGGAAATTTGGAAATAATTGTTGCAGTAAATGGTAAAAATGTTCCCAATTTCGTTCAATCCGAGGGAAATGCTCGATTCAAGGTAAACTTTAAGCCAACCGAAGCTGCAGCTCATTCGTTATCTGTGCGGTTCAATGGACACCCAGTGCCTGGATCGCCATTCACGTGTCATATTGCTGCGGCTCCAGTTTCTCTTCCCAGAGCTATGGCTTCCGGAGAAGGCCTCAAACAGGCAGCTGTGAAAATGGAAAATACATTCGAGCTTGACGGATTCGATGGAGTGGAACCACAAATATTTGTCACATCTCCGTCTGGAGACAATGTGGCTTGTCAAATCAACCATAGAGGAGATACCTATAAGGCTTCATTCCGTCCGGTTGCAGTTGGACGTCATTTGATCAGTGTTACGGCCAATGACCAACACATAAATGGTTCCCCCTTCTCATGCAATGTTTTTGACGTATCTCGTGTGACCATCAGTGGACTGGAACAGCACGAGGGGCCGTCACCACTTGGAATTCCGGTAACTTTCAGTGTTGATGCTGCTGGGGCTGGAGAAGGTACTTTGGAACTTGTTGTTTCCACAGACACAAGCACTGTTAAAGCAGAGGTAGTTGCCTGTGCTCGGGGATTGTATGATGTCACTTTCATACCACAGAGTAGTGAACCCCACTACGTCAATATTACTTTCAATGACGTTCCCGTAGATGGTAGTCCCTTCCATGTTGACATTCAGCAGACAACGCAACAGATTCAAGTTGGAAGTCTTGCCACCATCGACTTTCCTACCGATGACCAGATTGCGGAAATCTCGGGTCCTGATCACAAACCTGTGGCTTACACAATCACAAGACACAGCGCTGAGTTCCGGACCAACATGATCGGAAACTATTTGATCCGATTTATTGACCGGGATACTAGGCAACACGTCGCAACACGGACTCTCACCGTTTTCGATCCATCGTTGGTGAAGATAACTGAGGTAGGAGAAGCTCTCTGCCACCGACCCGCTAGCATTTCAGTGTCATTGAATGAAGCTGGACAGGGAACACTTACGGCTTTGGTTCGTTGTGGTGCTGAAGAAGTGCCCCACTCCATTCGGGGACCTTCGAAGAGTGGTATCTGGGAAGTTGTCTACCATCCCACAAGAGTCGCACCACATAAGATAACTATTTTATACAACGGAGTCCCAGTATCACTGAAGCCTCTCGAGATCAGTGTGCTGCCACCTGGAGCTGGTAAGGAAATCAGTGTCAGTGGCTTGGGTCTCTATCAGGCTCGAGTGGGAAAGACGACTTCGTTTGCTATCGACACAGTTGGGAGACCGGCAAGAGAGTTTGATGTTGTGGTTTCGGGACCAGGAGGGCAGGCTTTGCCTGTTCGTTGCTATCAGACAAAAGGGGGACAGTTGCAGGCTGAGTTTACAATCAACAAAGTTGGACAATGTGTGCTTGGTAAGACTTGGCTTGAATTTCTAGAGTTTTCAAACTAAGTTTTCTTCTATTTAACAGAGGTGCTTCATCAATCTAAACCACTGCCGGGAAGTCCGTTCACATGCGAAGCATTCGATTCATCTAAAGTGGCCATTCAAGGTGTTCCAAAGGGACAGATGGCTCTTCATAGCCCGATTTGTTTTACATGTGAGTTGAAATTGTTTTTGTTTCCGTTTGTGTTTGTTTAACTTAATGAACTTATTGAATTTATTTTTAGTGAGAACTGATCAAGCTGGAGTTGCAGAAGTCGAAGCATATGCAGTTTCTCCAAGCAATCAAAATCTTCCAGTTCGGATAACAGAGCAGAGTGATGGTGTCTATTCCGTCGATTTTCTTCCGTCGGTTCCAGGAAATCACAGACTTACAGTACTCTATGGTGGAGAAACTGTGCAAGGATCGCCTTTTAACTTCACGGTTTCCGCAACTGGAAACAAAGGTGACACTCGGGCAGCTGGAACTGGTCTTGAAGTATGCCACAGAAATAAAGAAGCTTCATTTGTTGTTTATTGCCCTATTGCCCCAAATGTTCAGATCGAACGAATTGATGAATTTGGAGAAAGAATTGAACCCAAAATTAAGGTTGAGATAAATGGTTTCTTTTTTAAACTTTTTTTTAATCAAAAATTTTATATTTAGGCCCTTGGAAACAATGAATGGCGAATTTCTTACACAATATTGTCTGTGGGCAGGTATGAAATTCGAGCAAGCTGTCCCAACAGAGGCTCATTGCCCGGATCTCCATGGAATGTGTCATGTGTCGAAGCCTCGAAGGTCACCCCAGTTGGAGGTTGGGGAACTCTTCTTGATCATGAGGGCCGTCTAATTTTGCCAGCTCGGATTGTTTTCGATGTTGATCAGGCAGGTCCAGGCGAGCTCGTTTGCACAATCGATGAAATTGAGATTCCAGTTGACAAATTGAGTGATGGCAAGACAAGACTCTTCGTTTCCGCCGATAATCTTGCTCCTGGGGAGCATGATCTCGATTTAACATGGAGCGGTATGTCAATTGTGCAATGCCCTAGGAGTGCCTACGTCACAGCTCAACAAGCAGCCGATAAGGTTGTCCTTACTGGACGGGGTCTTGCAGCTTCTCAGGCTGGAGAGGCTGCCCACTTTACCATCGACGCAACAAATGCTCCAGCTGGAAGACCAGAGGTGATCCTCGTCCACCAAGACAACACCTCTGTTCCGGTGAGCTTGGCTCAACCACGACCTAATGAAAACATCTGGTTGGCTTCGTATACTCCGCAAAAGTCGTCCTCTGGTTCATTGACTCTTTCGGTCAAGTGGAACGGAAGACTTGTTAAGGGATGCCCACTTACCGTAGCAGTTGGTTCTTCCATGGATGCTTCAAAGGTCATAGCCTCTGGTGAAGGTCTTCGCCATGGAGTTGTAGGAAAGGAAATTAAGTCGTGGATAGATACTAGACGAGCTGGTCCCGGAGAACTAACAGCTCATTGTGCTGGTCCACGGAAAGTTGCCTATTGTGAGTTATACGATCACGGAGATGCCACATTTACACTGAACATCAAGCCCCAGGAACCTGGAAGGCATTTACTAACTATCAAGTATGGTGGACAGCATGTGCCTGGTTCACCATTTGGCTTGAAGGTTGCTGGAGCTCCTGATGCTAGCAAGGTAAAATTTGAGACCGTCTTAGACTTAGATGATAGCTTTTCTAACTTCTTAAATATTTATATCAAAGGTTCGTGTATATGGTCCTGGTATTGAACATGGAGTGCTGGCTACGTTCCAGTCGCGTTTTATTTGTGACACAAGAGGAGCTGGAGCTGGTCAACTAACTGTGAGGGTGCGAGGTCCAAAAGGTGCCTTCCGTGTTGAAATGCAACGGGAAAGTCAAAAGGACAGAACGATACTTTGCAAGGTAAGATTTTTTTATTTTTTTCAAGAGTTTGATAACTTGTATTTTGCCTCCATAAAGTATGATCCAACGGAACCTGGTGACTATCGAGTAGAAGTTAAATGGGCTGGCGAATTTGTTCCGGGTTCACCATTCCCGGTTATGATTTACGACACAGAAGAAGAACTGCGACGCTATATACAAGGATTATAGAGAAATCTTATCAAGAATTCTGCTACTCACACACTGAACAAAAAATTTTGTTGAACTTTAAAAGGATCAACAAAAAGCAACAAAGCTGTTTTCTTTTAATTTATTGTTTTACTCTGCGAAATTGTTTTTATTATTTTATTTCTATAAATTATATACACAAAATATTAATTTATAAGGCTTTTAAATGTATACAAGTAAATAAAATAAATTATAATTTAAAAATTTCTTTTTAAAAAGCAACGAATAATGTTAGTTGGATAATCCATTATTTGCAGACATAATAATGTAAAATTAATGTTTTGTATAAATAAAAATGTCACTAACAAATAAAAGAATGAAAAAAAATAACACTGGAAACATTTTGGTCTGAAAACATTCTTAGTGTAAAATTTCAGTTTGAAAATAATATAATTTCTGATGTTATAAAACTTATAAAATGAATCTCCATTTTATTTACCTAACGTTAAATAAATCTACACAATAATATTGGATTTTGTTTTATTTCATCCGAAATTTTTTAGAACTTTGAAGTATAAACTCTAATGGGGTTTCGAAAGGTTGAGATTTTTGGGGCGAAAGGAACAAGAACGAATTGATTTAGTTGTCTTTGGGGTGGGGGTCTTTATAATTGTGGGACAGATGCTAGTGTAGCCTTAAAACTATAAGGTTTATTTTTAATCATCCTACGAAAATACATTGAACTCCGTGAACCATTGTGCTCATAAGTTAGGTTTTAAGTTAATACATTTAAAAAAGAAAACAATACAAAATCGTTTTTAATAGCTGCTAACTGTAAATCTTGCAATTATTATGTTTTCTTTTAAGTTTTAAACTAACTGGAAATCAAATCTTGCTTGTAAAGGCGATCACGATGAAAATTAGAATTACATTTCTTGATGTAAGAACTTGAAGGTTTGCGATTTAAAACAGTTTGTTTCTTACTTTCACTTCTTTAATATTTTGAGCTTGACCTTGTGGCGTTATTCACACCACACTCGAAATGTTCTGTTAACTTGGTCCCAACCTTTATGGAGCAGCGGGAATTCTCCATGGTCATCCTTCACAAACGGACGAGTTTGGCAGAGATATCAAAACTAAACATGGCTCCGTAGAGCTCGTTCCTGTAGATGCTGTCATATGTGGCCTTGAAATCGATGAAAAGATGGTTTCTTTGAATGTAATGTTTTTTTGTCGTAGTTAAATTTTGATCTTTTAAAGACTGATTTTAAGGATGTTACTAAATAAAGTAAAACAATAGATTCGAAATTGTGTTGTAAATTTTAAGTCAATTATAAATTACTCAATGGTGCTTAATGACTTTTGTATGTTAAACAACATTTTTGAGATATTATAGATTTGAGCTTCTGATCTTGTAATTTTAATCACAGCAGTCGAATTTAAATTCATATTTTTAAAAAAAAATCTGCAAAAATGTTTGTTAATTTTGTTTTGGTTTTTAATTTTTTGTAAAAAAAAATTTTTTTTACAAATTTTTATCAGATGTCAAAAACATTATTCTTCGTTGCACAAAATTGTTTTGGAGATGAAATCGTATTTTAGTCGTAAAATTTTGGAAGCGACAAATTTTTTTTTCAGTTTTTTTGATTTATAAATGGATTTTTTTTTTTAAATATACTTCTTTGATATCACGTTACAATATAATTATAAACAATTTTATTTATGTCTATAGCGTTTTTGGTAAGATATTTAGGGTTAACCAAAATTTTCACATTTTTTTCAAACTGCTTTGGTAAAAAAACCACCCACTGAATTTTCTTGAGAGCCCTTTCTGCATCTTTGCGCTTTATTATCTTTATAACAAAATTTATTTGAAATCGATATCTCTTCTGGTTCTTGAGCTATGGACGACGAACGTACGGACGTACGAACGTACGAACACACGCACGCACAGACATCTTTCTAAAAATCTTTTATTTCCTCTAGGGACCTTGAAACGTCGAGAAATGTCAAAATTTTCAATTTGACAAATCGGACCCATTACAATAACTTCCTATGGGAAGCCGTTGCAAGTATAAAGAAAATTGTTAAGGCCATTGCGTTATACACCGCCATCCATGCCCTCATAATGAAAAAAATGCCGGTTTCCCTTAAAGATGTGTTGGACAAAAGTGAAAAGCGTGAAAATAATAACCTTTATTAAATACAAGACTTTTTAAAGTAATGTGTGATGACATGAGTAGTCTACATACGTCTTTACTTCTTCACGTAGAAGTAAGGTGGCTTTCTCGGGGAAAAACACTGACGCGGCTTTTCGAAATAAAAGCTGAAGTTAGAACCTTTCTCATTGAGACAACTTTGTATTGGGGGCCATGTTGTGTAATGAGCGTCGGTAATTGAAATAGACGTATCCGTCAGATATATTTAAAAAAATAAATGATTTGAGTGAATCACTTCAGTAAAAGGCAACTGTTTTCGATGCCAGTGACAAAATAGGAGCATTTAAAAATAAAATGGGCTGAATCTATGCAAAATCGAAACCTAGACAGCTTCCCAATGATTAAAGAAGAAATAGATTTGGACATACCCGATGATATTTTAAATAAGGTTCATATCCACCTAGTACAGGTTTGCTGGATAACTTCTCCCAACATTTTCCAGAGCAATTCCACTTAAACATTTTGGAAAACGTATGGGTAATAAACCCGTACTCTGCTGCGTTGGAAAAACCACCTTCCCTGACATGGCTGCGGTTTGAGTGCTTGATTGACCTGGCATCAGATTTTTCAATAAAAGAACTTTTTGCAAAAAAGAAGTCCTTATCAGAATTCTGGTGTATGATGACAGACGAGTTCAGTTTACTGAAAAATGGCATATGCGCAACGAAGTGCTCCGCGTGAATTTTTGCACGCGAAAAGTGATCCACGGCTTAAAAAGATTGGGAACCGCTGCTTTAGATGTATGAATCATCTCCGAAAAATATTCTTTTACAAAAGCTGAGAGCCGGAAAGTCAGATACGTAAATATCATATAGCAGAGGAGAAAGGATCGATAAGTGAGAAACGCCTGCCTTTATAGAATATAATAGACATTTGCTTAGCGAAATTTCAACAAAAAACCTTTCTTCCATTTAGAAAACTTTTAATGTTTTTAACAAGACAAATGGGAAAACCATTTACTAGAAGGTTTTGAACGTTTCCGTCATGCCATGTGCAATCAAGAGCCTGTCTAATGTTAAAGGACACAACTCCAACTTTCTGTTCTTAAGAGCTTTTCTGTATCTTTGCTTAGACCTAGAAAGATAACCATATTTCAAAGCTCATAAGTTATACACATGATTTTTACGTCAATTAAACGTAGGTTATCTTTCTATGGTTAATCGCATAACCTGTTAACCTGTTAAAGAATATTCTTTTCTAAATTCAAACTGCTTGGGTAGAAGAATATTTTTTGTGTGAACGATTTCTGTTATTTCTAGACAGATAAACACTTCTTAATGCAATAAATCTTTTATGTTAATGTTCATTTTATATTTAGGCTCCCAAAACGTTCATAAGTATTCGACGTTTATTCTTGCTTAAAAAAAACAACAGTGAAACAAATATAACAATGAAATACAAATAAATCTGTTAGCACCAGTGAAAACAATTTGAAATTTATTCTGATTATGCTTCGTTCTTTCTTGGATTAATGACACATTCTTTAAAATATGCGATTTATCGCAAAATTTTTAAAAAATTGTATTAATCACTATTCACCTCAATAACACTCCTGTAAAACAAACACACTATTGACGTCTGGTGCCTCTTAGGAGAACTTATTCTGGTTTAAAGACATAGTAAGCAATGACAGCAACCTCAGAATAACAGTTACATTTTTTGTTGCTAAGCCTGGCCACAAACCTATTACTGAAAGCATTCAGACCAAAAAGTTTGAGTAATTAGAGATGGGAAAACCTTTTCGATAAAATTGATGCTATTTTGTTTAAAAAATAAAAGGCTTTCAATCATACTTTCATATAAAATGTCACGGATTAGGATGTATTTAATAAAATTGTGTTCATTACTGTGTAAACAGTAAAAGAATTTTGATATTTTCTAACTTTATTCAAGTGTGAGACAATTTTCAATTTTTAACAGTGAACTGTTGAATTTATATTGTTTTTTTGTCTTGTTAATACAATTTTGAAGTGCCTCCGAAAACAGAGCATTTTATTTAAGGATTTAGAATTTGATTTAAATAATTTTCAATAGTTGCTATAGTTGTTAATAGTTACTTTCTTTATGTTACGAAAGTAAAAATAACAATCCCCCAGATTGGTTTAACAAGCTTACTGCATGTTCATGTTACAATAATTACCTATCTTTTAGTTTTTATATTTGAATTAACTGATGGCTTTACTCGTAGTACCCGTGTCATGATGGTTATTGCGTTGGGTTCGATTCCTGCCTATGCCATCTAAAGCCTTTTTACGGGTACTGCCTCTTGCGAGGAATAGACAAATTCTCCAAGAGTTACTCTTGTCATGAAAAAGTGCTTTCTCAAATTAGCCGTTCGTATTCGACAAATAAACTGTAGGTCCCCTCCATTCTTAACAACATTACTCGCACACAGGAATGGTTAGGAGTTGTAAGTCACTAGGCCCTAGTTCCCAACGGACTGTTGCGCCACCCAATTTATTTATTATTTATAATGGCTTTACTCAATCTTGTTTTTAATACCTACGAAGCTGAGTCAGCCAAATAATCAAAACTATAAAAAAGAAACGCTTCAAAACAGCGCACTACAGCGCTAATTGGATCTCAGGCTAGGTTGCCTTGAAATCGCCATTTCTACCTACCTAAACTCTGTAATAAAACCTGATATGATTTATTAAAAAGTATTTTCTTAAGTTTTCCGTAAAACGATTCCAGATTCCATTATTTAAAATATATTGATATTTTGGGATAGGTATCTATCTATTTTGAAAACTTTGTTTCTTCTAACTTACCTGCTTATATAGAATTAGTATTTTTAAGCTACAAAAAATTCATTGAAAAACAATAAATATAATTATAACGAAAGGCAAGAAAAACTTAAATTCATTTGCCAGGAAAGGAAACATTTTGAAGTGGGGTTGATGTTTGCACCCCCACCTAGCATGAGAATGCATTCCATGTTTCTAAATTACCAAAACGTGACAAAGCACAAATATTACGGATCAGGCTTAGCACTAAATAACAACATATTCGACTTAATTTACGGCGCCAAATTGAGTGTAAATGAAGCAAGACAAATAAACAAAAGGAAACCCAAAAACAAAATTTTACTCTAAAGAAAATAATTCAATATTATGTACCTTTGAGCTTGACGACGATAGACAAAACCATAACCAAAATAGGATACATATGAATACTGCGCTGTAAATACCGTATAGAACATACCATATAGCCTTCGTCGTTAGAAGCCAAAGAAAATATTTTAATTAAGATTCATTGACTTCAAAGTCGGTGGTCGGTATGGTATTTGACTTGGTAACCAATAATTTAAATCAATATTCAAAACCATTCAAGCGGCAAAGATCCTTTTTCTGTTTTAAGGAATTCTATGAAAAGAAAAGAAAACGCTTCAATTAAGGGCTGCCATTCCTTCCACTTGACATTTTTTTTCTTTCTATTTTGTTGAAAATAGTTTTATTCCTCCATTTCGATCTTCAACGGAGCACTAAACACTCCATTGCTATCGCTATGTACGTACGTTCTTGTACGTGTGCTGTACTGTGGAAATAGACGAAGACATGTTGATGGAGGTTGCTAGGACGATAGTGGAATTTCAAACACCAGATGGACGCCATTAACACACATAGAATGCACTAGCAGCACTATTGCACTTCGTATCAATCCTGTAGCACTTATCAAAACATTCCCCGCAGCGCGATAGATAAAATGACTCAGGAGAGGATAGAAAAAAGCGAACAAAAGTGTATAGGAACACTTCACTACTTTTGTCTCTGATACTGGCGCACCCTATAATTTTGTTTTAAGATTAAATGGTTTTCAAACCTTTACAGCCAATATTGATAATAAGGGTTTTTTTTTGGCTAAATGAGAGTAAAACTCTAGGACATAGTGACTTACAACTCTCAACCATTCCCAGGTGCGAGTAGTGTTGTCAGGGAAGTTGGGAGCCTACAGTTTTTAGCCGAATTTTAACGGATAATTTGAGAAAGCACTTTCGATGCATCATTTTAAATTTACTCTGAAAAAATATAAATATAAAAATATAAACCAGAAATGCTTAATGGTTTCGTCAATTAGCAAAATTTTCGTTTTTAAAGCGCACACAAGCCAATAGCGAATCACCTTTAAATCTTTTAAAATTGACTATTTTTTGTATTGACTATCTGACATTTACTTACACGCTTGTGACAAGCACTTCTCATAGTGACAGATCTTGAAAAAAAAATGTTTGCAACCAAACATCTGAACTCTGTCTCTACAAACTCTAAACAGTCGATAACTGTCAATCATCTCTAATGGAGTTGGCACAACAGTTTAATATTTACCTTTGTTGGGTACCGGGCCATAGAGACATTCCAGGAAACTGTAAGGCAGATTAACTCCCCAAGAATGGTACAGTACGTACCGAGACTCTATCACGTTTAGCTAATGCTGGCATACCAATCGCTACGTATAAACTATTGGTAATGCAGAAAGCCATGAAGAAGGCAAACACAAGGTCGAATAACATCACCAGTACACCAGTGAGATAGTACATGCCATGCTCTAGCTCAAAAATGCATGAACTACTTAGAAGAAATCAGCCTCTCACGTTTCGTAAGAGACTCAACCAAGTTTCATTGAGCTTAGTAGAAAGTATTAAGATTTGTGTGGTATTACAATGAGCCATTAAGCTTGCCTAAGTGTGTCCTACTCCATTACGGACAGCCATTTTAAACTAACCTTAACCTAAAAGGAGAACAGGAACATTAGTTTGAACTGTCAAACAATTAAAATCAGAAGTCATTTGAATATAAATACTAAAAGTAGAAGAAGCTATTTGGTCCTTCTAACTTTAGTAAAATGTTAATGTTAACATAAAAGATACTAAAATATTTTAAATGTCAAAAAATCATTTTAATAATACGTTTTTCAAAGCTTCTTTATGTGGGCACAGTTTTTTTTAGAATAAAAAAATCTATTAAAATTCAATTTACCCTATTTTAAATAAGTTATATTATAAAATCGAAAATAATTTTTCCGTCTCTGTTACACCCTCTCTGACTCTAGGTACTTGATAAAAACTTAACCTAAGAGTGCGAGTAAAAGTGGATATAATATCCAAGCGTTAATCGTGAAATCTGAAACATATTTTTCCTCCAGGCTAACCTTTCTTCAGTTCTAGAGGCGGCTAGCCGCCATTAAACCATCATCATCATGATCTTTTTTCTATGTCCTCATCTTCATACTCATGCTCAAGCTGATGGGTCTTTGGAAAAGAAATTAAAAGCAAAAGAAAATGTTAAGTTGTTTTTTTTTGTTGTAAGTGGACGAACGCGAGGGCGTCACTCAGAACTGATTATAGCGAACACCGTTTGATCTTAGAGACGGAGGTTCCTCTATTTTATATTATTCTTTTACTATGACGTTGATGTTTATTGTTTTGGTCTCACTGGATAGATGCTATGAATTCTAATCTCGTAAACTCTAGCAGATGTTTTTCAAATTTAATTTGAGCCTTTTTTTTTGGATAGATGTGCTGCTTGTGTGGTGATGTTGGCCTGGGTTAAGGACGAATTATATTGAGTGCCTACTACTATGTATGTGAATATGGAAGGAGGTCCTGGTTATGGTTTTACTCGCATAGAGGATATGTTATATTCCGGCTGTTGGAATTTATTTTGAAGGGTATTCATGGTGTTTTTCTAGCAGCCAATTAGCTCGAGTTCAAACAACTGTTTTATTTTTATTTCATGGAATTTTAAGACAATTATCGTCAGTTACCCAGAATGAGATTCTAAATATTAATTTCTGACTTTAATTTGTGTAGAACTCAAGTTCTAAAATACATTATTTGTATTTAGGTATAAATGTTAAAAAAAACACTATTTACATCAAAATGTCATTTTAAAGTTTTAATTTAGATTTGTAGCTGTCTTTCTTTTTAATAAATAAATTGGTTAAGTACAAAATCAGCATCCTTGTAACCATTTTTTGCTCTGAAATTGCAT
This sequence comes from Eupeodes corollae, assembly GCF_945859685.1. Classification (NCBI taxonomy): domain Eukaryota; kingdom Metazoa; phylum Arthropoda; class Insecta; order Diptera; family Syrphidae; genus Eupeodes; species Eupeodes corollae. The sequence continues at coordinate 1,616,347 of NC_079149.1, read as the reverse complement.
TAAATTCAATGATTGTAGTTAAAGCTTTTAAGCAAATATGAAACGACTATATCCCTCCAATACAGCGTAAAGTGTGAAAAATGTATCAAATATCAGTTTCGGCAGCGTGTAGTCTCAGCATGGTTTTTTTTATTAGTATAGTTTAATTTGCTGTGTCAACTTTACTGGTCTAAGTTTAGTGAATAATCTTTAAGGTTTTAAATAATAATGTTTTAAAAACCGTTAAAAATGGGACACAAAGGCAAATGACTAAATTTATCGTTGTTTACATCTACTGAGATAATTTGCTTAGCTTATTATTATCTTTAAAATTTTACATTTTTTCGACTTGAAACCTTTAAGTCAACATTTTTGTATTTTTTAACATTTAAAAAAATATTTAAACCATCAATTTTGGAAATAAATGTTAAACAAAAAGTATTTAGTGAACTGAAACTATAAGACCCGAGAAGATTAACTGAAAATGTTGGAACCACGTTAACAGCCGCTTTCTTGTATCGGATGTCTTTCACAAATGAAAATTAGTGTGCAAAGTGCTGCGATTTTTTTCTATTGCTGTAAAGCTTAAAAATTATCGTTTTTACCAAAAATCAACAATATCAGAAATGTTCCTAACTTTATCCATTTTTCAAATACCTTCTTTAATTTTGTTTATTTTGAATTGATTTTATTCAAACAAGTTGCTAGAAAAGTTTGAATTCAAATATTTTAAAACTAACAAAATAATGTATTTGAGAAATGTTAGAAAAATTGCTGATATTGATGATTTTTTGGAAAACGATAATGCTTAAGCTTTGAGCAATATGAACAAAAAATTGCAGCGCTTTAAATCTATCACTTTCATGAAACAATATACAATGAGTTACAAAAAAAGTGGCACAGTCATACTTTATGATGTGTTGTTATTATTTTAATAATGTACCGCTTTATTTTTAGAGAGATATTAGGTGCCTTAAAGTCGCCAAATAGTGTTTGAAGTGTCTCACAGACTTTAATCAGTAAGAGGGATAACTTTGAATGCTTAAACGGTGGGGTGGCGTTTAATTGAGGGTGATCCCGTCGAGTGAATGAAATTTGCTCGCTTTTACCAGGATTGAACCGAACGCCGAGGTATAGTTCTGTTCACTGATAAGTCCAGGTTTTGTCTAAGCTCACCAGATGGATGTAAAAGAAAATAGAGAAGATCCGGTGGAAGATACAATTCGACAACAGTTGCCCAGCGGGAACATTTCTGGGGAGGATACGTCAAGGAGTTGGCAGTAATTCCGTGGACGGAATAGTTGGGCTGTGCATAGTGGAATAATTGGTGTACTCCAATTATTACATCACCAACATTTTGGAAGAATATGAGGTCCATTTCGAACCATGTATTGGTGAAAATTTCTTGCTGATTCAAGACAATGCAAGACCTCACGATTGCCAGGTGCATTACGGAAGAAGTAGACAATGATGTGATGGCTTGGCCTTCCATGATCCCGGACATGAATCCCATTTAACATATTTGGGATCTGCTGGAAAAAGTGATAAGGAAGCGCCCTGCTATTCCCGAGACACTAATTGGCTTATATCTGGTCAGATTGGGAATTGGGATAATTCGAAGGACGCGATCGTGAGAAACCTTATTTAAAGTATGCCGAGGTGAATTAAAGCTTTGATAGATGTAAGGGGAGAGAGTATCCACAACTCAGTGCAAAAAAAACTCATTTATTTTATGTTTCAGTTCTTGTAAATTTGTTTATTTTGATCTTTTGAAAAGATCTTTTTTACATAATATGTATTTCAAGTTATTGCGAAATTTCAAGGTGCCCCACTTTTTTTTTAAGTAATAATAATAATTAAGTGTAGTAATGGTATCAAAAAAGGCATTTTGCATATTCCGTAACAATGCTTTTATTTGCTGTGTGATTATTATTTCTGAAGCTTATGATAGCCAAGTTAGAAAAGTGTCATTTTTGCTCGAAGAAAAAATTGTACAAATGTCCACTAAAGGGGAAATGAATAGGAATTCAATTTTCTAGAAGGGTTTTCAAGACAAAATTTAGAAGCTTTAGGCTATACAATAGACGTTAAAAGTGGAGCAAAAATATTGGTATCATTTTTTTTCGAAATATAAACCCGTTTAAATAGTACAATTATTTTCCTATCGCTTAACTTTTAATAGTTAAATTCTTTATAATCTTGTTATTTCTAGTCCTAATTATTCAAGAAACACTCATCAAATTTGGAAAGTTGACTCACTAGGGTTTAATTTGATAAGCATTAAACTTGAAACTTAAAAATATGTTTCTTAATTATCGCATACAAGTAATGTAATGTTTACATCAAAACTACAATACAATTAGTTTTTCTATAGAAAATATCAATACATTTCAAAATTTGCTAAATTATATTAAGCACAATTCAGTACAGTTTATTTTTCTTTGATTTGAAAACAGCGATGTCGATATCTGTACTCTTCGTTACTTAAATATGCATCGCTTGTTTGTCAAATAAAATTAAGACTTTATTTTTTTTAAGATCTTCTTATGGATGATTGCTTTCAAAAGCCATCTGCATTCGAAGACAGTTCTTTCGACAAACTGATTTATTTCAAAAGAAATTCAAAAATATTTTCTTCGTCTTTCTATTAAAAATAAAGCTGATTTATTTTTCTTTCAATTTTCGATAATTGTTTCTTATTTCCGGGATTGCAAACAAATCCATAAGAAAAGATAGCCTTTTCTTTGTGTAGATAAAATAATAACAATAAGAAGTGATTGTACCCAAAATAACGATACCAATACCGCATTCACTTAGCTAAGTAAATGCAACGGAACGGTACAATGAAAATGTAACTTCCCTTGTTACTTTATCATCGTAAAGTAAAATATACTTACAAATAGAAATTCAATCAGGTAAACCAACCAAACAAAAATCAAAACCATGTCCCTTTTCTCTTTGTATACGACTGAGTATGTATATTTAGGTACGTAGTATATTTATCTGATTCAAATGACAATTGATCTATGTTGAGTTTTCAATACGAGACCAAGACTGAAGCACGAAACAGCTCAACTTACATAAACATAGACTAGGTAGTAGGTAAGGTATATGAGGTATCCTGTCAAGGATTACGGTTTCCTTTTAGTTTCTCAATGCTCTACCTGAACCCGGTGAGTGTGAGTGGATTTATTTATAGATTTATAGGTAAATCATAATAAGGACGATGACGATGATTGTGATTTAAATCCTCTGGTCTAGTCCTTCGCTTGCCTCATTTCCATTTGAAAAGCAATACACACTCCTGAGGATTATCCCTGTAAAGCCTTTTTTCTATATTATAAGGCGCACCTAATGTATGATGTTCAATACCTACATCAATAATCCAGCAATTCGAACAATGATTTTGGGATTTAGCAGAAGCTTTTTTCATATTTCAGTTATGAAATAATAAAATTCGAAACGTCTTTTTCTTTGTAAGGAATCCGGAATGTGGAGGAGTAGTAAATCCTTCTGCAATGATTTAAGTGCTTGTTTTTAAGACATCCACTTTCAAAAATCAATTCATTTAAAATGCCAACGTATTGTGTTCCAAAATATATTCTAAACTAATTAATAAATGAATGGAAAGTGTAACTCCTATTTCAATATCCACTTTTACTTGGAAAATGCTCAGCTTTTTGTTAGTTTATTAGAAAAAAGCCAAGAAGAATCTCAAATAAACAATTTCTCTTTAGTTTTGTAAAAAGGGTTTAGAGGACGGTTTTAACCTTAAGCTATTAAAAATTAGTACTTTCTCATTGCAATCGGTATTACTTAAAATACACTCATATAAGGCTTAAAATTAATCCAGTCCCGGTTAATGATAACCAATTAACACCAATCGAGTGACTCTGCTTCCAAAAAAAGAAGGTCCGACAAAGTGCGAAAACTGGAGAGGAATTTGCGTTCTACCCGCCGTTGCAAATAGTAGCAAAAATCATACTGGAACGCTTCAGAGAACAACTTGAGGCCACACTTGATGCCGAACAAACAGGACTCCGCGCGGGATCTTCCCTTTGATTAAGGTGGCGCTACAGTCCTTCTGTTAATTAGGGCCTCATCCAACAAACTTCTCCATCTAGCTTGGTTGGGTCACTTTCCACTTGTGTGCGCCACCTGATCGGCGGTCTTCCTCTACTGCGCTGTCCTGTATGTGTGGATTCGAAGACCTTCCGGGCCGGAGCATTGGTTTGGGATCCTCCTTTATTGATCATATTAACACACTGTGGATCATTACTGAGCAGTACGTTGAATATCGAGCCTCACTACACCTGCTGTTCATCGACTTTGAGAAGGCCTTTGATAGCGTCAATAGGGAGTACATCGGGTTAGCTTTGCGGAGGAGAGGCATTCCAGAAAATTAGTTGCAATTATGGAAGCAACATATGATGGATCCAAGTGTCACATTCTGCACGATGGTAGGTTGTCAGAGGATTTCCAAATCCGTAGCGGAGTCAGACAAGGCTGTATTCTATCGCCAATATTGTTTTTGTTGGTGATAAGAGATGGATAAGGTAGTGATCCAATGGACTTTGACAGCCTATTTAAAGCACTTGGATTATACGGAAGATGTTTGCTTACTCTCTCGTAGGAACGTGGTCAACAAATGACAACAAGTGTGGAAAGAGAAGCAGAAGTCATGGAGCTGAAAATTAATTCTGGCAAAAACAAAAATTATCAGCCTTGTAACCCGGCCATCCTCTCAATTAAATAAGTATAGAGCTTTTAATAGCTTGGAAGTATCGTCTCCATTGAAGACGGAACCGAACAAGACGTCATCTGCCGCATCATTAAAGCAAAAGCGGCGTTCGGTATGCTGTCGAAAATTTGGAGGAGTAACTCTATCACCTTAAGAACAAATCTACAACTGTTTCGCACAAATGTTGATTTTGTGCTTCTTTATGTACCTAGAAGATTACTTCAGCTATTACAAGAAAGCTGCAAACCTTAGTGAATAGACGTCTTCGTAACATCCTTAGAATTTTCTGGCAAAACCGAATATTCAATGAGGTCCTTCATAGAAGGATAGGTCAGGAACCTATAGACTCTATTATACGCATAAGTGGCAATGAATTGGACATACGCTACGAAAAGGTAACGACTCACACAAGAAGGAAGAAGAGCTGGATGACCGAGAAACACATGGCACACGGGAGCTAAAACACTTCTCCGGACACCTCACACGATGGCACGTAGGCGTAGTAGAGGCCCCAATGTCCCTTAAAAGTTTCATAAAGAACTTAACAGGTCTGAATCGCCTAAGTAAGAGTTATTCGAAGTTCCTTAAATGAAAATCGAACTTATTGCAAGAAAATTAATATATTAAATGCACTAATGTGAAGCTATCAGTGTGGGTCGCTTCCAAACCTTTTTTTTTAATTCTTAAATCAACAGTTGATAAAATGTTACTTCACGATATAGGAACAAGTTTTCTTCTTTAAAAAATTCAATCTGATATATTAAAAAAAATAAAAGATAGCACACATTCTTCCTTGACCTATTTAAGAAATGTTCTACAAATCACTTTTCAAGCCCTCTTGTCAACTTGTTATTTTTTAAACCCACAAAACATCAACCGATACGACATCATGACACACGTGACTATGTTCTCTCTTCTCGTCTTCAATAACCCTTAACTGCTTTACTTTTACTTTCCATTAACTGGAGTGAATCATCAGTTTGAAAAATTACTCCAAATAAGCATGATCCTTCAGTTTTTCAACTTCCACTCGACATTGCCATTTTTGCTTTTATAACATACATACATATATTCGAGTATTACACAACAACAATATAATCCATTTGTGCTGTTTTTGTTATTTTATTTCCGCTCAGATAAAATTAATCAACTAAGCTCGTCCAAGCGAAACATTTAGAGATGAAGAAGTATCAAGGAGTACAGAGAAGAATTTAACAAAACCAAAGCCACAGGATATTCGGGAGAGAATCAATCGAGTGGCTATGTGTAATCTCTATTAAAGCAATCAGTTTATTTTGTCTATATATTTCAAAGAGGAAGGGGATACATTTTCTGAGTTCTGAGTCCTGATGTACGAGTATACACTTATACAGTGTAGTTATATGAAGTGGGTAGGGTGGCAATAAAGTGGTTCCGAAAGTGTCTATTATATATTATTTGAGAATTTATGCATACAGACAGAGAGATATGCTGTGGGATAAAATGTTATGTCCTTATTTTGTGATCCTTTTCTAATACTCGATGTGTTTGTGTTTGTCTGCTACTTTTTGAAGGACGTTAAGTCCATGATGCACAGCTGCACTAGTTTTGTAATTTATTGAAAAAGGATGTAGTTTTCCAAAGAAGTTGCAGAGTCCATCCACTTGATGGTAGATATTTTAAGCCACAATCATGGATACATTGATTATACTTAATCAATTAAGACTGAATAAACAGACCATTAGGGAGTAAGCAATTTGAGTGTAGTATAAAATCTTGGTGATAATTGAAAATATATAACCCTTAATACGGTAGCGATTTAAAAGGATGCGAATGATGGAAATTTGGAATTAAAAATGTGCCAAATGCTTTTACGATGTTTAAGGATCTTTTTTCAAATTTTATTTACATTGTATCTTAAAAAGATTAAGTAAATATTGACCGATCCTAATGCATCTGTTAATTTGCCGATTTCTCAAAGATTCTTCTTTGAACACTTAGTTCTATCTGAAAAAGGATCTTAAAAGAATGTTTCTTTCTTCTTTTTGAAATGAATCACGGTAGATATCAAAAAGGTTTTTTATGCGTTCCTTGGTTAGACTTACAATTCTTTTTCTTAACCCGCATTGTATTTTAAATATTTGCGATAAGAATCAACCCGAAACAGAGCAAAATGTAAAGAAAAAAAAAAGAACCAAAACCAATGAAATAGATTTCTATTATCCTTCTAGTTGATACAAAATAATTTGAAGAACAAAAATTGCACCTGGCTTACCTAAATACATTATGGTGAGATACATGTATCTCATACCTATATGGACCTCAAAAAAGTGACTTATCCACTTTGTTCCTTTGAAATGAGATGTGCAGATGTTTTGTGTCAGTGCACTATTATCCAGGATCAAAATTGATGGAACACATTCCAATTGTAATCTTTGCAAAAAAGGTGTGACAAAAGGACATCATGTTGCTATACCCAAAGGTGTTTTATTTTTTCTTTCCCAAAACGATGACAATTAATTCTTGAAAATAATGAAAAATTGCAGTGACCATGTGAAAAATTATTTTTTATTTGATACTTTAACATTTTTTATCCCACAAAAAATGTGTTTGTTTTATAGATACTCGTATCCTTTCAGAATTTAGCAACTATGCGGACATCGTTAAATCCTCTTCATAGATACAATATATTGATGGGAAAAACATTGCATTAATAAAACTTTAAAGGAATATCATGTCCTTTGCCTGGGAATTTGTCCTGATAATATCTCAGGGGTAGAAGAATGATACAATTCGAACAACCCAATTTTATATACAACAAAGAAGGATGTGGTCATAATTTATACAGAGTGCGCGCAGGATATATCGAGTTCGAGGGTATATTTTACGATTTTCTTTGATGCCATTAAATTGTAAAATTAAATCTTTTGTTGTTAAGCGAATCGAATTGAATGACGGCGGAGCGGTTCTGCGGGATCGATGTTGGAAAATGCAATTTTCCGAAAGATCAATTATTTTTCAATGAAAGGAATTTGTATTTTTCTTTTTTAATTTGGGTTTTGAAGGCGGGCTGGAAACAATTAGAGTAAAACAGGTCGAGAATTTAAGATTTATGTGAAACGAAATTATATTGTTTCGTAGGCAATGATAGATATTTGGGATTGGTTTTCTACAACTTATGGAGTTTTTGTATTTATGAAAACTCTCTGCATCCTCTCTGATACCAAATCGAGAAACAAATAGAAGCTGGCTGATTTTCTGTGAAAATTGTAAATGTTGCGTTTAGTAACTGTTACTGTATTTCCCTTCAAAGAAAGAGTGTCCAAGAAATGTTTGAACTTTTTAAACTTAAATTACATCTGAGACAATTATAACGATGAGAATGAATTCACGTTTACTCTTCTGGCTAAGTCTATGTCGCTGTACAGCCCGTACAGTTCGTAGTTCTATCATCTCCTCTACTCCCCTTCTATGCATACGGGACCGTAGATCACACGAAGGACTTTTCTTTCGAAACAGACAAAAGTGCTTCCATCGTTTTCGTAGCCCAAAGAAGCAGTGGTTAGCAAGAGTTATTCTTAGTTTGATCTCAGCGCTGGTGTTGTTTTCTGCGTTCATAATGGAGCCTAGGTAGCCCTTAACTACCTTAAAGTTACGTCTGTCGATTGTAATATTTTGACAGAGACATCGCGTTGGTGTTGTAAGTCCTTTCTTGACGAAAACATGTTCTTTTGTTTGCCCTTATTACCCGATTAAACTATTTTTGCCGACTCAGCTTCAATACTCACAAGAGCTTCTTTGACATCACCCTGACTTCTTCTGATTATGTCAATGTCATCAGCATATGCTAGTAATTGGACAGACTTTTAAAAAATTGTGGCTCTAGTGTTGATGTGTGAGCTCGGCATTATTTTTTCAAGTACGACGTTAAAAAAATCGATTGACAGCGCATCAGCTTATCCAAAATGTCTAGGTTTGTTAAAATGAAGCCATATATTTTTTTAAGTGGTATATTGATGATAAAACTAAGCCCCTGTTTACCAAAAGCAGGTTTCTAGGAGTTGAGTTATTTTAACAAAGCAAGAAACACAAAATTTATCGCTTATTTCACTTCAAATAAATTAAATGTGGCCCCAAAATTACTGTCACTCTATTTTGAGGTAAGCAAATCCTGGTTTGGAATGTTCTTTACTAAAATCAACTTTTTTCTTTTTTTATTTAAGTAGATACTTCAAAACAGACTCAAATAAGAATTTCTGTAATTATTTGCATGGGAGACACATCTTGCCAGAAATTTCCAACCATATTCCCCGTTCAAAACACATAAACATTCTTCCGATGAAAAGAAGCTTTTATCAAAATGAAGTCTACGAATTTCTTGTAAAATGTTAAACGTTGCTAAAAAAATGGTAAACATCTTCGTTTTTGTTTGAGTTGCCAAGCGAACAAATTGCATTTAAGTCAGTTCTATGTGGCCTATAGTTAAGCTCAAGAGTTTCTGTCCATATTTTGAATATTAAACTTGCTAAATTATGTGCTGTGGCAAGAGCATGCCAATTTCTAAAAGGAGAGTATCCACAATGGAGTGATATAAGCATAACTTTAATAAGATAGTCTGCGTTAGCCTTTAAGTTTCTAACATATCTTTGCGGAAGCCCGGACTCAACATATATGGCGTAATCAGGCGTGCTACGCGGCAGTCAGAAGATTCTTTTGAAACAGTATCTTTGAATAACTTCCATATGCTCAAGAAACACTTGATTCCCATAACAAAAGCAACTGTAAACGGTAGCCTCAAAAACCTTACATTTCAATGTAGGGTCCACGAAGCTTCTTAAAAAAAAATTGGACCACATCGAGTTTATAGCTGATTTGGCTAGTACCAGTTTCTCTTTAATATAATTTTTGATGATCAAATTATGAGTGATAGTAAATAGTGGTACCATCTAATGTCCAAATTCGTACATTATTACGTGAACGGTTTTGAGGTTTAAAAATCATAATTTTAGTTATAGAAATGGTGATTTTGAGATCTCACGAATCGCAATATTGTTTAAGTTTATTTTTTTATCAGAGAACACCACCAGGTCATCAGCATAGAGCAACATCTTCAAAGACAAATCGATATAGTTGACGCCTCCCGGTAATTAATTTTCAATATCATTGACAAAAAGAACGAACATCAGCAGAATCAATATACAGCCTTGTGGAACACCTGTTTCGGTATTAAAGGATTTTGACATACGAGTCGATAATTACCATTACAAACCATTGCACACGTGTTTAATAAAAGTTGTTCATAAATTCGAATAAATTTGGTTGAAAGACCAATAATTGCTAGCTTATATAAAAGTGATCTTCTGTTGATAGTATCAAAAGCAGCTTTAAAATCGACGAAAAAAGTGTACAAGTTCTTTCTTTTTGTCGATAAAACGCCTAGCAACGCTCGTATGAGCAAAAATTTGATCAATCGTTGAAAGGCCCGCCGGAAAACCAGCCTGATATCGACTTATCAAATTATTTCTTTCAATCCAATTCACAAGCCTATAACGTACAACATTTGTGCAAACAGTTTTCTTAGTGAGCTTAGAACTGAAATGCCTAATTTTCTGGTGAACTCGGATAACGTTTTTTAAATATAGGAAGTATTGTAGCCAAACGAAAGTAGCTTGGAAATGTCTCTTCTGTAAACACTTTGTTTAATAACCTTACAACACACGTTCGAGAAATTCAGGAATTGAATACTTATAGATTTCGATTGGAATGCCATAAAAACCCGCTGCTTTTCTGCTTAGAGATGCCAATATCTCAACTATGGTAAAAGGAGAGTCTAGCTCATCGATTGAAACATTTTGCAGGGCGAAGCTGATGGCATTCTGGTCAAGATCTGGCAGTAATATTTAAATCTTCAAAGTATGTGGTCAAGTCATTAACACTAATACTTAAAGACAATGACTTGCTGCGACCTGCCAAAATCCGTACTTTGTACCAGAATGACTTTGAGTCCTTACAGTCTAGAAGTTTCTCGGCCGCTTTAATTAAATATAATTGCATTTTTCTCTTGACAAATCTTTATAAATTTTATTCTGTTCAAGGTAATTTTCTCTGTGAGTTTCGTTGTTAGATGGTCTAAACAATTTTAGGTAATTGAAAGACTTTTCCCTACATTTCTTACATAAAAATTACATACAGTTTCTTAATATCTGCCCTTAGGTCTTTGGTTAAAACAAGTTTTGCTACGTTTCCTCAATTATTCGATATGTATACACGTTTTTCTAATTTAATTAATCCTACATCGAAACCCATTTCTTGTTGAATTTAAAAAGTTAAAAAATGAGAACGATAAAATTATGTTCTTAAACTTTAAGGTTAACCACACCAAGTTACTAAATCCTCTCCTGAATATGTATGTCAAATTTTTCGTTTAAATCATATAAACTTAGCTTAAAGTCTTTCCACTGACAGAAAGTCGTAAATATCCATTTCTTCTCTAACTCTAAGACTTCTGAGTTCACTCCAAACCGAACATAGGTGTTTGGTTGATATATATACTCTCACATACTTTTGAGCTGCTGCTATTCCTATAAGTTTCCATTATAATGTTCTGTTCATATGATAGGTCACCACATGACATAAAACTTTTCTCATTATGATAAAAGCCTTGCATGAACTTATAACTGCATTCAAACATAATATGCCTGATATGCTTCTGTGGCGCTATAAATGTTCCTTTCTCATCTTTCCATGGCCTGGCCACACACGGTGACGACACGCAGAAAAGTCAAATATGTAGTTCTTTGGTTCTTCTGTCATATTCGAGTATGGAGAAATTCAATCTGCGTGCTTGTCCTTCTTATTCAATATTTCACAAAATTCTATACCTACCTGGAAACTAAATTCTTAAGTACCCCTTCTTCTAAGTCCGCAGTCCTCAGTTCTCGCCTATATGTATGTATGTATATGGAAGAAATAATCCTTTGAAAGTTGGTTAGTTTTATGGATGTTATATGGATACAGACTTTTGGTAGATTGCAAGCCTTAGACGACAGACGTGTGCGGTCTCAAAGGGTATACAAAAGATATCAATACGCAAAAACCACAAAAAGAATAGTTTCTATTTATAGTTCGAAATGAATATTATAGATTCAGATTCTGAAAAAAAGTTCTTCTACCGAAGTTCTGCTTTTATGAACCATGAGTTTGTATGTCCTTTGACTATCCACTAAAATAGGACAAAAACATAAATCATAAAAGATGGATATTTGAAGTAAGCTTTAATTGCATGTATGTATTTTTTAAAGAAGAAACTATACACTAAATTAATTACGTGCTTGATAAAAAGTAAAAAATGAATAAAACATTTGACACTAAAAAAGTAGGGGTACTTTATCTTAGGTAAAATATAATAAAAGTAATAAAGGTAAGCCTAAACATTAATATTTACATACCTACCATATTTCTATTAGTAAGACTAAACCCACTGTGACTATAAAGATCTCTTATTTCGACCCTCAAACTTACACTTTCACTAAGTTTACGATGATATTTCACTTTCACGTCATGGTAAATAATTAGGGCCACCCATAACTCGACACGCGGAAAGCCATAAACGTTGTTTCCTTTTTCTGTTGTTGAAGTTGTAGCTTCCACCAAATTTGAAAGTAGAAACTTCTTTCAAAAAAGGATTTATAATTACATGGCATTCTCTCACCTTTGGAAACATTAAAAAATCGTAAATCATTAAAACAAGAGCATTCAAAAGTATACCTAAGGATTAAACAAGAAAAGACCTATATAAAGGTTTCGGTATACATAGAAAAGTATAAGAAAATGCCTTTCACAGACGAAGCTATTTTGAATCTTTAAGAGAAAAGTTCTTTGGTTTTTATGAGTTTTATTTTTCGAGTAGATGTATTTGTTAGTCACCTTTTTTGTACTTTGAAACCTATGATTAGGTAGTTTCATTTTGGGTTTCAAAATTGAAATAAATTCTTGGCGCCAGCCACATCCGCCAAGTATTGCCAAAATAAGAGCCGAAACGTTTTATATAGCGGGAATACTATCAATTATCATATCCTTTTTATAAGGGCATCGTCGTCGCGTCGGCGGTGTAGGTTATCCTTACATTTCTTAGTTGCAGGTAGACCAAAATGGACTCACATCATTCTGGGAATGGGCCTACATTAGAGAAATAGGTTTATAGGATCAATAAGATAAGAATAATATTTATTGGGATCTTAGAGCGGAATTTTCTTTTTTTGGTATTTTCTTTAGGTAAAATTGAATCAGTGGTCTTGTTAACCATCTATTATGCTATCGGAACTAGTGACAGTATATCAGAGCCTATATTCAACCAAACCAATACCTTATAATTACGGATCTTATAATGTAGGTATTATGCAGTTTCAAGTAACTATCATTGATTATGTCGAGATTATATTATGAGACTTATTTAACTGTTGAGGAGAAAATCTTCGACACCTTTTTTTCAAAAACTTGACATAAAAGTACCGAAATTAAAGCGCATTGAAGCGTTTTCTAACTTTTACTGTTTCATTCCAGGTGGGGTCTTGTAAAATACTTGCGGAAGCAAAAATAAAGGACTTTTTTTTGAACAATAATTAGAATTGATACGCTACGCATACGCCCCAGTTAACAATTTTCATAAACTTATTTCTAACAATTGTAAGGTTACGTTACGATAAAAAAGAACTGTTACAATTTTCCTAAAAAAGGTTTGTGGAATTAAAGTGGTGTAAAAACTAGACTAAGAATTTACGTTTTCAGAAAGTCATTAAGCATTCATGTTCAAGCATTCCTTTTCACTTAATAGTTTCCTTGCATTTAATTGTTGTTTTATCGATATTTTATCGATTTTTCTATAGAAAATTAAAATTCAAATAATTCTACCGTAAAACTCGAACTCATAGAAATTAATAGTAGTTTAAGCTTGAGCTCGATTTTGTATTAAATACAGAGATTCCTTTCTTAAATCGCCTATCATGAATGTGCCATGCTTTACCAAACTTTATTGTTCCCTCCTATTTTGGTGTTTAAGGCCTTAAGAATAATATATTATATAATATTACGATGGTAGAGAAGTCGAAAAATGTGGGTACCGCGATTCCGTCCAGTCTGTTCTGTCTGTTTGTCTACGCTCCTACAGCCTAAATCATTGGGTCTATTAAGTTCAAACTTGGAAGTTAAGGTTTTAAGCAGATTCGCGTTAGGCGTTTTTTAAAATCTTTTTTAAAGATCAAAACTACCAGTGGTCCCCATACAATTTTTTGTTTTTTTAATTTTCTTAGCAACTTATGAACCTATTTTAATTTTTTTTTGAACGAGCTCTTATATTAAATAAGTAAATTGGGTCGCGCAACAGTCCGTTTGAGACCTAGGGCCTAGTGACTGACAACTCTCAACCATTCCTGTGTGCGAGTACTGTTGTCAGGGATGAAAGGGACCTACTGTTTTAAGCCCAATCCCAACGGCAAATTTGTAAAAGTACTTTTCATGACAAGAATTACTCTTGGAGAATTTGTCAATTCCTCGCAAGAGGCAGTATCCGTGAAAAGACTTTAGGTGGCATAGGCAGAGATCGAACCCATGACCTCTCGCATGAAAGTCCATCGCACTAACGTCTACACATTATACCCTTTATAGGTATTACGTACAACCTCTACAACTACTACAGACGTGTCACTTCATAACTAAAATCCAACACGTACAAGGGCCTGACTGTAACAACACATGAATTGAAATTTTTTGTACCTGTTCGTATGCTTGTTTTTTTTGTTAAAACTTTATCGAAAAAATAAACTGAACTTAATAACTTCATGTTTGCACTAAAAAATTGTAGCAAAGAAGAAATGTGATTGGATTGTAGCAAGTACCTTCTACCTAATAATAACATTACTTCATTATCATCATAAACATGTCGTTATCTATCCATCTGCATAAAGCTGAGCACTCCAATGAACTATTCCTTATTCGTTTTAGACACCTACCGAACTACACAACCAATAGGCGATCGCATTACAATTTAAATATTCATGTTCTGCCTCTTTCTTGTGTTCACATAATTTATTTTCCATCCTGGTTCTTCTAATATGAAATTCAAACAAAGCTATCCAAAGGAAAAAAGCTTTGAACGAACTAGTTGAATACACAAACAATTGTTTTCGTTAAGTATGCTTACAAGTATTTTTCATTTTTGGGATGAGTTGTCCTGGGATGAGTTGTGTCTTGGGATGAAACTAGCTTACCGACCAAAAATCGTGTGTATTCGATAAATTCATTCAAATACACAAACCATTTCCCTTAACATACTTTTTTCCGAGTATTTCATATTTTATTATAATATAAAGTTAACTTTTTTCAACAAATTATAAATTAATTTTCAATAAAATACAATTCGCATAGTTAACGGAAAATAATCTTTGTTTTGACACCTTATTTGTTAAAATTAGTTCCTTATGAGAGCCGAAAAAGGGAGACATGCTTACAAAATAATTTATGATAATGATTCTTCCAGACTACACTTCTATTCAATCACTAAACAATTGCATAACAAAAATATTTTTAAGAAAAAATGGACAATTTCTTTATCTTTGAAGACAAACTTGTTTTACAGGTATATTTTTAAATCTTATATAGGTACTTTTTCAAACAGACTCTTTGTTTAAAGGAGCAAAGTTCATACGATCTAGCCGTGCATTTTATTTTCTAACGCTCGTAACACGTTGAAACTTGTTAAGTGTGCTAAATATTAAATTCATAAGTGTCTGAAAATTATATAAAAAAGATTACTTTCTTGAATGATCCTTGCTTTATGTCGTTGAACTAACTCAAAAGGAAACAGTAGTGAACTTGAAAAAGCATAAAAAAAACCTTTTAATTTTGAACTTAAATGGCTTGATATTTTTTGAATATATCACATATTTCAAAACGCTGGTGGATTAATTAGTGAGCATGATGTATTAGTCCTTAACATTAGAACTCTGTTCCTCTCAAAATCTCTCATATTAAAATAAAAACAGACTAATGTTCCTGAGATTGTACCTTGTGTCGATACATAGAACCTTCCGATAATTTTGCTCCTTTCCGTTCAATTTCACACCATTTAATTCAACACACTTTTCTAACTGAATTTTTCAAGTAAAATTCTGCTCGAGTTAAATTTTCCATCATAAAATGGACGACGAAGGCGATTTTGAATGCATATGCATTCCATCCATCAATCCCTCCAAACGTTCGAAATTCTGATTGCACATAGGACGTTCGTATACGTATGACCTACGTATACGTAACAAGAGTGTACCTATGTCCAAAAGCTCCAAGTTGATATTCAATGAGCGCACAAATTGAACATTCGCATATTACGTGACGAGGATGGAACGTGTTGAATGCACTCATTTGTTTACGCAATTCACTTTGCTCTTCTCGTCGCTTGAAGAACCATCAGGAAGTCAGGACTCTGAATCCATTTCCAAATATGAGATACTTACATTCAAAAATATACGTATGCTACTAGTATACCATGTTATGTAGAGTCTACAGGTAGCTGTGGTTTCGTATTAATTTCAGCACTTTTAAGTTTACTTTGGTTGTAGGATGATAGTCCTTTCAGTGGTTGTATACGTTACCCGTGTCCTTCATGATGGTTTGGGTTGGCAAATAAATCTTCAATGCCCTAGATTCTGTTTCTCTTTGAAACTGCCTTTTTAGGTAAAATCTTATATTTTTTTTTAAATTGTGTGCAATGCAAATTTATTAAAAATGTAATTAAATATTGATTCAAGTGAAAATTTCAAGGAATTATCCGTTATGAATGTCTTCAAAAAAACAAGAGCAACAATTCAGCAAGGTTCTTTTCTCTTTTTGTGAAAAACTTCTTCAGATAAACGCACTAAGCCCATCAGAGAAAATTATTAGCGTTTAATTCTACCATTAACAATGAAACAAAAATACAAGTTCTCTGTTTTTTAAATAACCTTGATTTTATTTTTCAAAAAATCATTGAAAACTGCTGAGTTAAATCAATAGTTACTGCAATATGTATATTTACTTTGGGACAAAGGAAAACCAAGGTCTACTTTTTTTTTACAACTTGTCTAAGCGTATCAAGTTTCTAATGGTTAACTTAAACCACAATCAAAATTCACATCCTCTAATGAGCTTTTCTATAACTCACATCCTTTTAATTTTATAGCGAAAAAATCCCTCTCTGCGTGTATTCAATTCCACTGATTTCGTTGAATGGAACTTAATATAAATGCTCCTCTAGAGAAAGCTCTTCGAAATTCATTATTTAAGTCCTAAATCACCGCACAAGCCGCAGCCCTTCATCATTACAACCAACGCTGTGTGTCAACGTCAGTCAAACCAACAGTCGATACTTTTCTCTATACCCTTACCCTTACGTTAAATCTACTGAATGACTCTGAAATAATATCCTTTTGCGTCGGAAAAGCAGCTCATATTGTACGACACGACAGCAGATAATTACTAAAATGTTGCAGTAAACCACAATATCGCGAATCCCTCTCCCCTGCGTAGGTTGATGATGGTATACCCCAAAACCCCAATCCTATGCCTGCTTTACCATACTTCTCCCAATACGATTTGAATAACTCTTTCAATCTATATACAGATACAGGATACAATCCAGGTCCCCACAATGCAACTGATGAATTATTTCAACGTAAAATCCTTGAAGTATACAATAAACGTAGGTAAATGTTGTAGGTAGGTAAATAAGTTGCATAAAAACTTTCAAACGTAATTCATCAATTGATGGCCATGATGGTTATAGCGTTGCGTCGCTACTGGCAAATGAAAATTAAAACAACATTTTAAAATCCTAATTAAGGTCGTGCAATGTTGTTCGAAAATTCAATACAAATTTCAAACCTTTAGATCATTCCCTTGGGATACTGAGAACTTAGGTTGAAGTCTCAGCTCATCTAATTGAGCTCGATAGGAGATTAATGTGACTTTTCATTTGGCAAACTTTTTTCTTAGCTTATCAAAAAGAAAGGAAGATTTTTGTCCGACTACAATACGTATCCTTTTGCAAGGACACAATACAAAGAAACCCCCAGGTCTTACAGTTTTACTGAACATAATATTGATGCTCAAAGCAACAGTATTCACGAATAGACTTTGCCGGAGCACACTTATCCCACCTGCCACCCACGCATTCCACCCAATTCCAGTCCAACTGTGAATTTGTTTTTGGACGCCTCAAAGGGTTGTTCAAATTAGTATGATATTGCCAATTATGCGTGACCACAGCGTACTATAAACAAAGCTTCGTGATGCTGGCTGGTATGTTTATTTACCCTAGCTATATGCGAGGAGGGTTTGAGTAGTGGTTGGCCATGGCCTGGCCAT
Source organism: Eupeodes corollae (assembly GCF_945859685.1). Lineage (NCBI taxonomy): Eukaryota > Metazoa > Arthropoda > Insecta > Diptera > Syrphidae > Eupeodes > Eupeodes corollae. Next base: position 1,598,253 of record NC_079149.1, on the reverse strand, counting down.
CATCTGATGGAACATAGTAAGTCTTTACCAGTCGTATTTGGACCGAGTATGAAGTGAGAGGTAACATTTACCTTTATATAGCAAAATGGCTTCCGGTATATTGAAATTAATATGTTGCTCTAGCGTAGAATTATATCTTTTCAATGTAATTTGAACGAGCAGTGGTAGGAGTGCATGAATTAATATGAAACACAAAATGGTATAGACTTTCACCTATCATTAATAAAGGTTTTCAGTCGCTCTGTATACGTAATACGTAATAATACGGCGACGGGATCTATAACAAGGCAAATTGGAACGAGTTGGTAGGTTTTATAATTTTTGAAAAATAATTTTGGGTGATTCTTTGGTTCAAAAGCCCCAAATGCCTTTGTTCATTTAGAATTAAACTTTTCCACATAACCTAGAGGTACTGAAAAATCGATAGGGCTTAATTGGGAACGATGCAAAATTATTTTGAATATTCGATGAAGAAAAAAGAGATTTTGACCAAATTTTCAAATTATCCGTCTATAAAAAGATGGTAGAGTAAATACCAAAATGGGGATCGCACGAATTTGTTTCTTTATGCAAAGAGTCTGTTTAAAAAAGCACCTACACATAAACGATTTAAAAATATACCTGTAAAATTTGTTTTAAAGAATAAAGAAATTTTCCATTTTTTCTTAAAAATATGTTTGTTATGCAGTAGTTAAGTGATTGAACAGATATTTAGCCATTATTATTTCGTTAGCATGTCGCCCTTTTTCAGCTCTCATACGGTACTAGTTTAAACAAATAAGAAGTCAAAACAAAGGGAATATGCCAATTGTGTTTTTTAAATATTAAATTATAATTTGTTGAAAAAAACTTAACTTTTTAATATAATAAAAATATGAAATACTCGAAAAATAATATGTTAAGGGAAATGGTTTGTGTATTTGAATGAATTTATCGAATACACACGATTTTTGGTCGGTACGCTAGTTTCATCCCAAGACACAACTCATCCTAGGACAACTCATCCCAGAAATAAAAAATACTTGTAAGCATACTTAACGAAAACAATTGTTTGTGTATTTAAATATTTCGTTCAAAGCTTTTTTCTTTAGGATAGCTTTATTTTAATTTCATATTAGAAGAACCAGGATGGAAAATAAATTATCTGAAGATAAAAAAGAGGCAGAACATGAACGTTTAAATTGTAAAGCGATCGCCTATTGGTTTTGTAGTAAGGTAGGTGTCTAAAACGAACAAAGAATAGTTCATTGGAGTGCTCAGCTTTATGGAGATAGATGAAGGAATGCTATTGGGTAGAAGGTACTTACTACAATCCAATCAAATTCCTTCTTTCCTACAAGTTTTCATTGCAAACATGGATTTATTACGTTCAGTTTACAGTCAGACTCTCGTGCGTTTTGGATTTTAGTTATGAAGTGACACGTAAACAGTAGTTGTAAAGGTTGTACGTATACATACCTTAAAAAAGTGATTCTAATGGAAAAATACGTTTGCTATTTCAGGCCCTTTACTTCAACTTTAACTAAGTATTTATTCTTTTATATAGGCGAAGGCAAGTAATATATGTGTAAAACAAAGGTACCGCAGTACCCGTGGCATGATGGTTAGTGCGTTGGACTGTCATGCCAGTGGTCTTGGGTTCGATCCCTTCCTACGCCATCTTAAGTCTTTTCGCGGGTATTGCCTCTTGCGAGGGATTGACAAATTCTCCAAGACTAAATCTTGTCATGAAAAAGTACTTTCTCAAATTAGCTGTTCGGATTCGGCATATAAACTGTAACATGACATGACATGTAACTGACAACATTACTCGCACACAGGAATGGTTGAGAGTTGTAAGTTACTAGGCCCTAGTTCCCAACGGACTGTTGCGCCACCTAATTTAATTTATTTTTATACAAAAGTACCAAGATAATACTGCTTGATAGACACTTTAAAATAGATTTTTGATCAAACGTATCATATTCGTTAATCCTATGCAGTGGCGCTCCATGGTTATCGTTGGTATTAACAATAGTTATAGTTATAAAACTATATAAATATGTACCAAATGCATTAATTTGGATAAAAGATAGGAATGTAATCAAAATAATGCATTCTTTCTGGCATACAAGCAAAATAATTTTTGAAAAAAACTAATTCAAAATTTTACCTGAAAAATAAGTTTGTCTTCAAAAATGGACAGACAGACAAAACCGACCGGTCGGAATCGCGGAACCCACTTTTTTCGACTTCTCTACCATCGGAATATCATGATTAAAATCTCAATTTCAAAATTTTGCACGAATGCAAAATTGGTTCCTATGTGTCGCAATTAAAAATGAACCAATAACGCTAGAGACTTGAATTAAATTTTATAATCTATATTGTAACACGATGCAAAAAAATTTTTTTTTAAAAATGCAATTAACGGTTTTTTTTATAAATTAAGAAAACTGAAACAAATGTTTTATCTCCGAAACAATTTAAGCAACGAAGAATAACTTTTTCGATCTAAAACACATTACTTAAAGTTGGTAAAAATTGATTTTCGACTCAAATATTTTTTAAAAATTTGAGATTATGGCTTCCATCTTATTTTATCATTTAAGAAATATTATTTTAAACATTCGGACAAATTTTGAGAAAAAATGAATTGACAGTTTTTTTTACAAAAAAATAATAAAAGTTGGTAAAAATTGATTTCGACTCAAATATCTTTTCAAAAATTAAAAATATTGCCTTTAAACTTATTTTGTATCACAGATTATTTCTAAATTTAGTACATTTTTATAGAAATCCAACAGTCCGTTTTTTCATAAAAAAATAAAACCTACAAAAACTAGTACGCACGTTTTTAAAAATTCATGCTCGTTTCCCGATATCTCGTGAAAAATAAGGTATTGGGTCATATGCTAAAAGATGAGAAAGTTCTCAGAGTCAGAGCTGACGAGATTGAAATTGCATGTGAGATCGATCGAGCAGACTCTCAGTTTCTTATGCAAAAAAACGAGTTCACTCTCTACAGTTCTGCCCCAGTGAAATAAGAACGATCTCAAAGCTCTTTGTATGTTAAAACAGTAGTTTCTGTGAGGTCAGTCGAGACAAGAAGGAAAAATGTCTTCTGAAAGCGAAAATAAAAGTGTAGGTAATTATAAATAATAATTCTGACCATCTCAACTCAAACTAAATAAATTTTTACTGGAGAAGTCGCAGTTAACTAATTGCGAGGACAAAAGTGAAAACAAAAATTCAAAAAAAGTCAAATATGAAGTCCCGCTTAAAAATCAAAATAGATTTTAAAAAAAAACTGAAAATAAGGAAATAATTCTTAAGGGCTGGGAAACAGATTTGCTTGTTTTGATGCTTGTAAATTTTTCATCCGCGTTGCACGTAGCCTGTATATTTATTGAGTAGTATCCTTTGCGATTGACGTACTCCTCGTAGTGATAGAGTGGTTTCCTTATACGCACATGTGTACAATCCAGAGCGCCAATGTCGTAAGGAAACTCATACTTACTGCTCCATAACCTTTGCGATTCTTCTATTTCTTCAGAATTGTGTTTGAATTTGATCTAATCAGTTGGAATTTTTGTTGCGACTTGCTGTACAATCCTACTTATCGTTGATTGATTGACACCAATGCCTTCACCAAAACGGCTTTGAAATCCAGGATCTCCTACATAACTCAGAAAAATCCTCATTTTTTCTTGATGAGTCAAAGCACTACCGCGTGTTTCCAGGTTTGCTAGGATTGGGCCCAAAAACTTAGCGGTCAATAATTGCACACCTGTTTCACTAAATCTATACAATTTTCGAAAACCTTCGCCAATCTTCTATTTTTATAAACAGAATTTGTAGCAAAATTATTCAGAAACCCGGCCATTTTGATAGTTGTTTATCGACTGAGTAAGAGAAAACCAATCCTCACCAATTTGTTTGATCGATCTCATGCACTCGAGCGTTTGCTCATCTTTTGGCATATCAAAACTAGAACTTTCACACATAGAGCTTTCGTGGAGAGATCGATCTCAACACTTTGAGTTCGAACTCACAGCTTGAGATGGATCTCGGTCTCTGTATTTTTATGCATACTACTCTAGGAAAGTTCTCAGAAAAGTGAGTAACGAGCTTGAGCTTGTCTTTGTGCATATGACCCAAATGCTCCTAAAATTGGTAAAAATTGGTTTTTGAGTAACAAAAATAGATTGCGAAATCAAACTCTTTCATCATATGCAAAATATTGTTTATAATTTTCAAATTTGTAAGAATAATTCAACTGAAAACTTCTTTAACAAAACATGAAAACCCACAAACTTTTAAGCAAGAGAAATCCCGAACGGGATGGGAAGTTTTCAGAATTGTGTCAATTAGGACTCCTAATGCTTAAAGACTTGCTAACTGCTTATTTTCTTAATGTTATAAATGAAAAGTTAAGTCCACTTTGTGACAAGCTTTGTCATCTTTTTGAAAAGGAAATGTCGTCGATGTTTAGGTGATAAGTTTTTGGAAACAAAAAATCATTGAGAGAGGCTATACGACTCGTCATTCAACCAGCAACACAAATTCAATGCTAAAGGATGTAATAATGATTTGTTAATGGCTTGAGAATTGCCTGTGCTCCATTATTTGGCAATTCATTTACCCATCCGCTTTATCAGTAAACACCGTAGAATGGACGAAGTGCTTTGTGAACACTGAACAGATTGATTATTTTTCAAATGAAATTTCGACAATTAGGAAGCGTTGTTCTTGCGTTAAGAGATTTATGATGAATTTCCAAATTATACTAAACATAACTACGCCGCCGCGCCGTTGGACATTTGAAACTGTCAAACCATGACAATAACTATCATAACTTCTTATTCAGCTTAAAAAACATTATACATTAATAAAAAAGTGGGTATACGCCCAAGTGAACAAATGAAATTTCTTATTCTTTCTTTCAATTTAAAATATACTCTACTCAATGTTTGAAAAACGTTCATCTCAACGGAAGAGTACAAATATAAGCTATATTTTACATTAATTGATAGAGAGATGTTCCTTTTAAGACTATTAACGTCAGATTAACGAACATTTTTATGTTCACATTTAAAGAAATAACCGTTTTAAGTGTGATATTGAAATCTTTTTCTATGCCGAATTCATACAGTAAGAAAAACCAACTTATTTATGGTGTATGCTTTAAATTTCACTAGACTTTTGAAAGGAATATCCAAACGATTTGATGTCGAACATAAACCATAAAAACAAAAGAGATTGAAAAGTTATAGTCCATATGAATGTTTCTTTTTCTTTTTATTATTTTCTAAAGCTTCTTTGAATTATGATACGAGTTTATCTTGGTTTGGATGCCTACATTTATTTTTTCATATTTTCGAAAGATAAAATAAAAACTTTTAAAGAATAAAATATCCCGACGGATTTTTAAATTCATCCTCATACCTTTACATGGCTTTCGTCCTTGACTCTTATCTCTCCTCTTAGTATTTTCAAGGTGTTCCATCAGGACTTGTTTTACGTGTTTATTTATTATTCCTGAAGGCTTTAAGTACAAACCCTTTCATTATACGATAGTAGGTATATTTATATAGGTACACAACACACCTAACCTACTTCTGTTACTGCTCCTTCATTTGTTGGAGTTTTAAGTGCATACGAAAAACCAACCACTAGAGAAGAAGAGAGTTTTACACAAAAACCTCAAAAATACACAAGAACATTATTTTAAGATACAAACGCCCCATTACACCCCCATTATTGATCCACTTCCGTTGTAGAAGCTTTGCTGCTCTGCCATTAATATAGTGGAGTTCGAAACACGCACGAATACACTCACTCGGTAGTCCTGTGGGTTTAATTAAATCCTGTGATTGTTTACCGGCGCGGTGGCAACGATGACGACGATGGTGGCGCGGCAGTGGCAGTGGCAATGGCAGTGGCGGGTTCGGTCTTTGGTGTTAGCAGTAAAAATACAACTCTTCCGCCCGATTTGAGTGTTTGCCTCTTAACAAGCACCTGCACTGCAGCATCAACGTACTCTTCTTGCTGGATGGTTTTTAGTTGGCGGGAACTGAGGCACAGGTATGGTGTAAGTATTCTTAGAAGCATGTATAAGTTAAAAACAAAAACAACCCCCTGCAATATACATTCCATTATAGCGAGACATGAGTCCTTAGAAGTAGTCGAGCGTAAAGTGCTGACAAGACACGAGTACGAGTTTGAAGGAAGGGTGAGGCAATATTGACGTTTAATTCTGCTCCAGCAGCGAACAAGGTTAATTCTCTATGATTTACCATGTTCCACATTTCCGGAGATTAAGCTATCATCCGGTTCGTAACTGGATTTATCATTGCTTTCCTGCATACACTATGTACATATACTTTTTGTATCAACGAGAGGAGGGTGTGATGTGATGATGGTGAAAGTGGAGCATTTCTATATTTTCTTGTGCTTTTTTGATTTTTTCAGGGGGAAGGGAAGAAATACTTTCGGGTTCATTAGAGTGTACTTTCGTGTGATTGTTTTGGTAAAGGTGATTGTAGTGTGGCGTGGCGGTACTGTCGGAGATGGTGTGAAGAAAACACGGTGGAGTGTATACGAAGACGGTTTTTCCCCAAAACATTTTTCTTTTTCGGAATGCTGGAATTTGTAAGGTAATTGGTGATGGTTTTTTTTGTTCATCCAATTAAAGGAATATGAAATTGGCTGGATTAGCAAAGATTAAATGATTAGCGAGGATATTTAACTTAAGAAAATTAAAGATGTTTGTATTTAATCAGATTTTGTGGCTCGAAAGCTTTTGCATTACTGTATGTATCCTAATTAGTCAAGGAAGTTTTCTTAATTCAGTTCTCATTTAAAAAAAAAAACAAACAATAAAAGAAAAGAAAAACAGCAAAAAAGTAGCAAATGAAATAGGAAAATAATTATTTATTTTTGTTTGCTTTTTTAACTTTTCTCAGAGAAAAATAAAAACTATTTTCAAACTTTTTTAAAAGCAAAACAGAAAAAGTTAGACACACAATTTTCACAACATAAAATTTCCTGATTTGTTTCCAATACAAAAAAACTTCAATAATTAACCATCTAAACAAATAGTTTTCCCCGAGACTCTCATTGCAATACCTTCCATCATTTGAAAAAAAAAAAAAAACTAAAATACCTAAAAGTTAAATGCCATTTTTAAATTAGTTGCAGTTTTTCATTCAATTTAATTCCAAAAAGTCTAATAGGCAGAGTCTCTACGATTAAGCTTCTAATTAAATTAAAAGGGTGGAAGCGAGGTAAAATGTTTTCGGAATAAATTTGTATTGGCACTTTTGTTCAATTGAATGCACTTGATTAGAAACGAATGGCTACACTCGTAAGTACCCCTTTAGAAACCCTTCAATTTTAATATCGACATTTATAAATATTACAAAAAAAATTTCAAAAATACAATTTATGTCAGGGATTATGTATACTTGAACATAAAAAAAGAGAATTCCTGTTGAATAGAATGAAATAAAAACCGAACAAATGCAATAATTCAACATTAGAAAAAAAGAAATCAATTCAACCCCAGGAAATTTACTCATGTGGACAACACAGTCACTTTCAGGGAAACTTTCTCCACCTCTTCATTACTCGTTGCCGTACAAACGAGAAAAGGACTTTTATGTATTTAACTGCAACTGACAGGCCGAAATCAAAAATCCCCCTATGCACCGAGAGTAAGGGTAGCGGTCTTCCTCTAATTCTGCCACCCCAATTTCGGGCAAGGATTATAAGTGTATCCTGGTTATTATTTGAGGATGACCAATCACTTTTATTTGTTTTTTTTTGTTTTGTTTCTTAATTTCAGCTATCCAAAGGTATCCTGCTGTGCAGTGAATTTGTTCTCCCTTTAGAAGTGAATCGAAGGATGAGACAAGAGAGTCCACCCTGTTTGAAGTGACAGTCAAATAATAAAAAGCAAAGGACATCAGCAAATAAAAATGTTCGTCATTGTGGGATGTGCACTGCACTTTGATGGGGCATTTCGATCCTTTGTTTGATATTTTTTTGTCAGTGTCGCCTTTTGCACAATCTATACTCGTTTATAGAAAAGCAGGACATCATTTTCATTATACAGGATATACCTACTATAGGTACATACATATAGACTCATATTATTATTGCACAATGGTTAAACACACTACATGTGTTTTGCACAGGTCCTCTGTGTGTCTTACACTATATAAGAGTATGTACACATCTGTTATTTCTGAGGGTGACGGAAGGACCACAAAGCAAGTGTCATATGGTTGACAGTAATACTCTTTCTTTTTTTTGTTTTTCATTCGTCCTTTTGCTTTAGGGTGGTTGTCTCTTGGCATATCTTCTGTATTGATTAAGGAATTAACCAGATTAGGGACATTTACTTGGTCACGCCGCAGTGGGACCAATTCATATTTACTCAGCTTTTGTGCTCCTTTATCCGGTGTCACGTTGCAATTTTTACTCATAGCCCATCGTCAGCAGGACACCGACACATATACATCAGATAAGGATAATAAAAGAACTCTCTGACGACGTTGCATCTCCTTGGTTTTTTGTTTTCCTGTTCGTTTAGTTTTTTTTGTATTTCTTTGCTAAAAACAAGGTGAAATATCCCTTATGGCGTCGAAAATATATTTTTTATTCAGATAAAATCATCTCTGCGGAATATGATGTGTATTTAGTTATGACATATGGTTCCTGTGCGGAAAAGGAACAAGACCCGCATAAATGTGTGCATAACTTCGAGTATAGGTTCCTGTGTGAAGAGTCAAAAATCCAACAAGGGTGAATTTAAAAAAAAATGTGAAGAAAAACTTTAGATCATCTTGATTTGATTTAATTAACATGAATGAAACCTGATCCTTTTATGGGTTGAACCGAAGGTAAACATGAAAAACTGGGTAAACAGCTGAGACATTAAGTTAATTACCACCCTCAGATTGTTCAGAAAAATGTATAAAATAAAATGCAGATGCATCTTTTCTTCCTGTTTTGAAAAATATGATTTGGGGTTGAGAGTTGAATGAGATACAAAATATGCACATACGTACATAAATACATTCATATGTATCTTGAAGGTGTAGGCTTTGTCGGAAATGTTCTATTTGCTTGCTTTAATGGAAATTGCATTTGTTTAGCGTGAAAGGCCATGTGCCAATGAAACAGATGATACCCATTGGCACGTGGTTAGCGGAAAGTAAAAAGTAAAAAGAATCTATGGGAGTTTTGGAAATCAAATTTCATATTGAGCGAAAAGAGCAGATGATTTCGAGATTCTATTTAATTTTATCAAATCAATATTTTATGGTTGGAATAAAAACACAATAAGGGTCTTAATGTAGTTAAGGTACTGTAAATCAACATTTTTTTATTTCAATATTCTGAGTGGTCAAAATTATTATGTAAATAGGCTGAAAGGAAGCAGCGTACATTCCCAATGTTATGTAGCTGGCAATCAAATTTTAATATTTTCTATAAGGTTTTGGATGCCCTCAGTTTGCATCCGACTTCAAAATCAGTCTATCGAAGTCATCAAGTATTTTTGTTTTAAATTAAATTTATGATGATTTTCCAAATCTATAATCTCTATTCAAGCTAAAATTTGTTAAGTATTTTATTCATTTTTTAAAAAAGAGGCCAACACTGATAAATTCCGTCTGTCGATTTGTCCTGCTTGAAACTTTAAGAAAATATTCAAAATCAAATGGGGTGGCGCAACAGTCCGTTGTGAACCAGGGCCTAGTGACTTACAACTCTCAACCATTCCTGTTTGCAAGTACTGTTGTCAGGAATGGAAGGGACCTACAATTTAAGGCCGAATCCGAACGGCTAGTTTGAGAAAGCACTTTTTCATGACAAGAATTACTCTTGAAGGATTTGTCAATTCCTCGCAAGAGGCAGTACCCGCGAAAATTAATTTTTTTTAAATTAAGGTGGCACAGGCAGGGATTGAACCCAAGACCCCTTGCATGACAGTCCAACGCACTAACCATCATGCCACGGGTACTACTAAGAAAATATTAATGCAAATATTTTGTGTGAGATAAATAATTTGAAATCAATGTTTATATCCAAAATGTTTGTAAAGATATTTAAGTTGAAAATCAAATTTTACCAATTTAAGTAGTGTTTTTATTTTTTGTAAACAAAAATGTCATTTCAATCTCTTTCATAATTCTTCTTTTTACAAAATGAATTAAAACTAAAGCCAATATCTTTTATTTTTAAAATTATAATAATTAAGTCAAAATTCAATTTTTATTAGAATTTTTGTTGGTCTTTATTTTTTGTAAAAAAACTGTAAATTTTTCCGCAAAACTTTAACAGATGTCAGAAACGCTATTCTTCGTTGCATGCAATTATTTTGTTTTTTAACTTCCCATAGGAAGTTATTATAATAGGTCCGCTGTGTAAAATTGAGATTTTTAAATTTTTCGTTCAAGTTCACAAGAGTCGAAATAAAATATTTTTAGAAAGATGTATGTGCGTGCATTCGTAAGTCCGTACGTTCGCGACGTTTTTTTCGTCGTCCATAGCTCAAGAACTAAAAGAAATATCGACTTCAAATACATTTTGTCATACAGAAAATAATGCAGAAAGATGCAAAAAGGACTCTCAAGAAAATTGAGTGCCTGTTTTTTTTACCATAGCAATTTAAAAATAGGTGAACATTTTGGCTAACCCTAAATATATCACAAACCAATGACGCTAGAGACTTGATTTAAATTTTATATAATATATTGTAACGTGATATCAAAGAAGTATATTTTTTGAAAAAAATCCATTTAAGGGTTTTTTTTATAAATCAAAAAAAAAACTGAATAAAAAAATTTGTCACCTACAAAATTTTACGACTTAAATATGATTTTATCTCCAAAACAATTTTGGGCAACGAAAAATAATATTTTTGACATCTGGTAAAATTTTGAGAAAAATCAAATTGACAGTTTTTTTTATAAAACATAAAAACCTAAGGAAAACATTACTCAAAGTTGTTAAAAATTAATTTTCAACTCAAATATCTTTTTAAACATTTGAGATATTGGATTTAAACTACTTTTATCTTTTGAAAACACATCATAGCAGGACTTATTACTTACAAATTTATATTTACCGATTTTTTAGTTTTGTTAATCAATTCGACATGTTCTTTCTATACGAAACATATTTAAATAGTTATAACTTTATAAAGTACGAAAACAAGTTTAGTAACTATAACCTGGAAATTATACCAGCAATAAGAAGACATGCGAAAGGAAGTACGGGTGGTGCCTGTATTTTCGGTTATAAAAAAGATATTGATAGTAACGTCTGCGAATTCAAAAGCTATGAATAGATAATATGTCTGGATCTAAACATTAATGGCATGAAATTCCGCATATTGCCAGCTTATATAAATTGTAACCAATGGGATGCGGATTTTGAAAAAACTATTGAGTTTGTTAGATCGGTAAACCTGGTTGAAAATTTCCTGATAGTTGGAGATTTAAATGCCAGGATCGGTAACGAAGGAAGAACGGAAAATGATCGAATTGGTATGAGCAGGAGAATGAAAGATGCAACGAAGAATGGAAGGGGTGCGAAGTTGTTAGATCTATGCAATTCTTTCGGGCTCCGGATCCAAAATGGTATCAGTGAGGGAGAAAACCAAGGTGAATTCACATTTGTTGGGAAACAGGTTAGATCTGTTATAGATTATAGCTTGGAAAGAGGTGAATGGAGCTCAATTATAACTGATTTTGAAGTTCAAAAAAGAAACTATTCACATCTTATGCCAAATGTGGTAACATTTAAATGTGGCACTCGTGGCCTTAGAACTTATGCCCAAACTTCAATGGATTAATACAACGGCCTCATATTCCAGAACAAAACTGAATTCACTCTTACTGTCCGAGTGAATTCAGTTTGTAAGGAAAAACGAATAAACTATTATGAAGCTGAGGCAGAAAAACTAGCTAGATGTAGCAGTCCCTCTGAATTTTGTAACTTGTCACAAAAGCTAAATGGATTGAAGTATATCATCAGCCGAGGATTAGATACTTCTACTCTACGAAATCATTTCAATCAACTGCCGAACCCAGCAATGTTGGACCCAGTCATGATCTACTATGCCCAACCCTATATTCAAGACGAGATTTTATACAGTGCAGTTTCCCAGCATGAGGTTCGCGTATCGGTCAACGCACTTGCAGATAGAAAAGTGGCAGGTGCAGACAGGATACCAGCGGAATTTTACAAATATGGCACTGACAAACTGATTAAGAACCTGGCAAACATATACCCATAATCAAATTTTTGAAACTGGAATAATCCCTCAGCAGTTTAAAAATGCTTTGATTTTTCCGATACACAAAAAAAGCAACATCGAAGATCCAGCCAACTATAGAGGAATCTTGTTTTTGAACGCTTCCTATAAAATCTTTACTGGGATTTTGCTAAAGCGGCTGAACATGTGAATAGACTGGAATAATTTATTATGTGAGTCTCAAGCCGGATTCAGGTCGGATTACTCGACCATCGATCATATATTCGTTTTAAGGAGCGTTGCTGAGTCTTTTTTGGAAACAATTAAAAAGCTGTACACTTTCTTTGGGGATTTGCATTTGACTCAGTGGATCGAAACGCATTGATGTTCAAGTTGTTTAGATCCGCGATGTCGTTTAAGTTTGGAAGAGTTATTCAGAACTTGTACGCAGACACGAGAGCATCGGTATGGAATAAAAAGCAGGTATCTGAATAGTTTCATACGCAGTCGGGAGTAAGACAGGGCTGTGCTCTCAGTCCTAGCTTCTTCGCTTTATTTATAAATGACATCACTGACGCATTACCAGGAGGTGTTAGATTTGCTGAAGAGGTCATTAAAGCCTTACTCTTCACAGATGATATAGTCTTGCTGGCAAACTCAGAGCAATCCTTACAGCTTATGGTAAATCGATTTTCGGAATACTGTAGATAATGGAGCTTAGTAGTGAACCTGAACAAGTCGAAAGTGATGGTTATCAAGACAGGTGGAAGAAAGCTAAGCTCAAATGAACAATGGTATTTCAACAATGAGGACAAAGAAAGAGTGAAAGAATACAAATACTTAGGAGTATATTTTTTACCAAAACTTAAGTATGGAAAAACACCTCAACGAAAAACTTCTTAAGGCTAAACCACGATTAACGTGGCATGGAACGAAAGTTTCAACAACAAGTTTCCTTTTTTACGCTGCCCAAGTGTGGGGAGTAAAGAAATTTGAGACTGTGGAAAAACTCCTGAGATTTTATTTAAAATGAACAATACGCCTTCCTTCATGCACTCCAAACTACATGATAATGTTAGAAACAGGCTTATCTCCACTCTTCATAAAAACGTTGAAGCTGCAAGTCGATTACATTCTAAAAGTACAGAATATGCCTATCAATCTCTTACCAAAAAAAGCAGCTTTACAAGCGATACAAAGCAAAAACAGGATGGGTAAAAAAAATGGATTGGGCTAGCAGAAGATACAGGTGTAAATTTAAATCTCAGTGAACAAAGTACATGGAAATCGTCACTGTACCAGATAATAAGGCGTCTGAATGAACATTTTAGAAATGTGTTTACAGAACAGGCATCCAGCTCACTTCATCAGATGATCTATAACAGGCTGAATTATAATCTTAATGAAAGAAACTACTTCCGGAACATAAATACTGTAGAGCAAATCTCCAACATGTTTCGGCTAAGAGGTGAACTGCTTAACATAAATTACGTTCCACATCGCAAAGATCTTCCACTGCTATGTGATATTTACAACATGGATGAACGAGAGGATATTTTTCATTTTGTTGGAAGTTGTCCAGTCCTGAGAGAAACTAGAAGAAATGTAGGTACTTGGTAGAGACTTTTTATCCGAAATCGAAACTTTAGCTCTCTTAAATGAAGTAGATGTGTCTAAAATGCTTATATATTGCAAAACAGCACACTTATTTAAAGAAGCAGAGTTAAAGATAAAAAATTTTAGTTAACACAACTGCAATTTAATTAATTACAAAAACTTTAATACAGTTAAAACTTTATCAATCAGGCAGACGGCAAAACGTTGCTTTCAAGATTGGTAATAAAATTGTACAAATAATTGCAAGTAAATAAAATCTATCTAATCTAAAAAATCAAATCTAATCTATCTTTTGAAAAATAATGTTATCAATATTCACTCAAATTTTGAAAAAAATCTAATTGACAGTTTTCTTACGAAAAATATAAACCCAAAAAAAAAACAGTACTTAAACTTGGTAAAAATTCACTTTCGACTAAAAGTCTTTCCAAACTTTTTTGATTTCACAGAAAATATTATTTTCAATATTTAGTAATTTTTTATAAAAATCCAACAGTCCGTTTTTTCATTAAAAAAAATTAAATCTACAAAAAATAGTACGAAAATTTGGTAAAAATTGATGTTCGGTTCCCTATATCTCTCAAATTAATTTCATTCATCCAATTTGTATTTGGTTATACAAGAAATAAAAAAAATTAAGAAATGCTACTAAAATTGGTAATAATTTGTTTTCCATAAAAAATCTATTAAACAATACTAGATTTTAAAACTAAACAATTTCTTGATATGAAAAATATTGTTGGTAATTTTAAAATTTTTAAGAATAATTCAACTGACAACTCTTTTAAAAACTTTTATCAGTGTTGGTCGAATCCCAAGCTCTTTTTTATTCATTAAAAGTAGCTTATTATGGACCTATTATTATTTGACGTCATCATTTTTATTATGATAATATTATTTCAAAAAATACAGAACATGTGTCTGCAATGTGACTTTACAATAAGTTTCTGACTACTGAAGTAAGCTCCTAAAAACCTTTTCCTTTCTTCGCCCTTAGAAAAAATCAATAAGTGTGCGTTAATTTCGTAAAAATTCGAGGTTTTATTAATTTATTATGATTTTTCTTATTTTTAGACTAGTAACTCCAATACCAATAAAGTTAAGAAACTTTTTACGTTTTTTTTCTGAGAATATTACTTACTAGATAGTCTTAGCTTATCTGTTATTATAGATACTATAAAAATACGGTATTTTTAAGACTTTGTTCTTTTGCTTGTTTCTATTTTACTTACTTTTTTTTAAAGGGTGGTTGCTTGTTTTTGTATACTTACCTAAGTTACATTTTTTTATTGTTGCAAATAATTTGAAAAGTTCCTAAACACAAATTGTAGAACTCAAAACTTCCTACATTTTTGTATTGATAGATAATTTCTGTTAATAACTTCTTATAACACTTTATATCGCTTTTAAATACAAAATTATTAAATTTGTCTATGTTAGCTGCATAAGCCGTATTACTGCCATCAACACAACAAATGTCATTAGGGGGGGTTTTGAGTAAGTGTTAAACGAATAGAAAAATTGTAAAATAAATCCAACAATTTTTGTTTAATTTTTGTGTGTAAAACATGATTGGAGTTCTGGCTCTAATTCAGACTTCCACATTTTGTTTCTTACCAAATTATTTGGATTAAATTACACATTTTAGCCAATCAATTTAAGATGTGTTAACCTAATTAAAAGTTGAATACATGCATTTCTTAATAAAATATAGGTAGGTGAATGCGGAAATAGCGAAACACCCTTTAAACTTATAATTTAAAACTATTAAGTCTTAAATGAGTTAGGTACCTTTAAGGAAAAATATACTCAAATGCTACGATACAAAAGATATCAATACCGATCAATGCCAGTGGTTAGATTTTCAATTTCCTTCCGCCCAATATCGACTTAAACCTAGACTTCTATTTATGTAATTGTACCCTCAACCCTCGTCGTCACGTCGCTTTGAAGTTGCGCCAAATTTTGTGAGAACTTGAGGAATGGTTGTTTCGGGCGAACCTCCATGACTAATTAAAAAGTATTTTATTTTTGTTTTATTCTTTTAAGAACACATTCCGCCACCCGTGAAATTAAAATTACGTTGACTTTGTGCGACTTTTAAAAGATTCTTCAAACTCTCTTCTCCGTCGCCGCCGCCGCGCCGTCGTCATATCGTCGTCAGTAGTCATATCGACCGGCTGTTCTTGTTCCAGTTCCAGTAGTATGCCGCTGATTTTCTTTTACTTTTTCTGTGTTTTTTTTGTTGTTGCTGTTTGTCTGTCGGCAAATTGAATTTTGAAGTCAATTTAACAAGCACATGGAACATAAGATCGAACATGACCATGACGAATTATGCGCTTCTGAGTAAAAGTCCTTTAAGCCAATGTTGAACAGGAGATAACAATAAGGGTAACGGAATCGATGACAGCAACAGAGGGTAATACCTTACCAATGCATGACGCACGTAGGGGTAGAGCCAGTATGTCGTCCTTAGCAGCGTGTGCCTTTTTAAAATTCATTCAACTTTTCTTTTTCTTTTTTGAACACAATGCAAAAAGATAATGCATTCAAAACCAATTGCATCATCAGGGTGTCATCTGGATGGGTTTCTCGAATGATGTACTTTTGCACAGTTGCAAGGATGCTGCTGCTGTTCAATTTCGTTATCTCTATGTCCACACAGTAGCGCAGGTGAAAATGTGTTTTTTGGAAAGGGAAATTGAAGATGGTGATAAAAAAAGAAAAACATTTATAAGATTTTTCTGTATATTGTGCCGAAGTTGTTAAATATGCACCTTTTGGCGTTTTTCTGAAACGATATCTATTTAAGAATAGTTAATGGTTTTTAGGATACGGCAACAACCGAACCTATAGAAAAAATGTTTGGTATGTTAACCGTTTAAGAGTATCAAACATTTCTCAAAATTACTTTTTCTTTTCCTTTGTATAATTGTTTTTATTTTCTGCTTAATGAAGTCCAAAAATGGTTTTAAGATCAAAAAGTATAAAGATATGATTTTCACAATTTGATCGATCTTATTTCTTCTACCGAATGAAACTACAATGAATAATAGAAATATTAATAAATTGAAAAATTGTTTGAAAAACTTGTACTTTTCCTAACGCTCGCACTGTGTTTAAATAAAGGGTACTAATAACCCCTTTAGTGCTTGTGAATATAAAAAAAAACATTGAATATTGAGGATATTTAAAAGCCATTTTCAAAATACAATAACTGGAAAAATGTAATTATAACTTTTATTCTAATCACACATTATTCTGTTGTTGATTTGGAAACATTGTTAGATTTTACAAAATTTTCAGGATTTGTCAAAAGCTGTAAATTACCTGATAACAGGTAAATAGTTTTTCAAAATCCTACTATTTATTGCCAAACAGTTATCTGATTAGATTATTTATTCTCTATGACAATGAAAAAACTGTCAGCAAGTGTCATATGTCTAAAACAACGACATATGACAGTTTGAATATCAACGTAGTGAACAAAATTACGTTTTAAATTGAAAGTTAACATATTTTACGGAAAGACCATAATATTGTAAATGTCTGGTTCGAGAATATTTGTCTTGAGGTTAAACTCATATAAAATTAAAAAAATCAACAAATTTTCTAGCGGAGAAGTATGTATGTAGTTTATTTTTCAAATTAAAATTCTACACGAGTTTCATTTTGCCTGAAATTAATCTAAACTTAAAAAAAAGCTAAAGCAAATTTTGATGTATACCTACCCTCCGACCCAATGATAATATCTTCAACCTTCAGGGCCTTTGTTTTAGTTTTAACTTTGATTTTGAACCATCATTAAATCATCGAAGTTTTGGATGGTGATGATGGCTAAGATGATGATGATGGCGTTTTGGCAGGGGTCGAAGTCATTATCTCCTTTTTTTCTGACCACTTTGTTAATGGAGTTTTTGATTTGATTGAGGTTGCGTGTTTTTGATTGCATATTATGCCTTCATAAGCCGCAATTTTGAGTCGAACATCATAGAAAATTATTTAAAAAAAAATAAGTTTACTCAAAAAAATGATGGACTGTATAGATAGGTATATACATATGGGTGTATTATCTTTGCCACGGTGCGCTATATAACAGATACCAATCAAGCACCAAGTCCATCTCTATAATATAGTCCATGGATGGACCATGAACACACGATGATAATGATGAGGATGATGCTAGTGATTATACCAATCAGTGGAAGTGGTACAATCAAAAGGGACCAACACATCACACAAAAAGAAAGAGGCATAAGAAAGGCAGGTCTGGGATTTCAGACTTTAACAACAATAAAAAAAATACCATTTTCAATATTAGGTATATACCTCTACGCCGGTATACCTACATTTATACCTTCATTGGGTGAGTGTATAAAAGATATAGGGTATAAAACGGTGCTAAGGCAGTAAAGAAATGCAAAAAGGAAGATGAACCCAAAGAACATATCTATTTGTTGAGGTTGTAAACGAAAAAAAGCAAGATTATAAAGAAACAACTTGGTCGCTGGATCTTGCCCTTAAATTTGTAGATACCCACTCAACATTTTATTGGGGGTCTAATTATTTCATAACCTTTTTTAAGGTTGATGCTTCTTAAAGCCTTATTTAATCAATAATAAGTGTGGGAATTAGAAAAGGAGTTAGGGGTTAGAATTGTAAATAGATATAAATGACTTTAAGCAAAAATGATAAAACAGACAAACAAAATTTAGTGGCAGTGAACAACAGTAAATACTTACTTACTTACTTGCTTAAGGTGGCGCTACAGTCCTGTGTGAACTAGGGCCTCACCCAACAAACTTCTCCATCTAGCTCGGTCCCTAGCTAGATGTCTCCAGTTTCGCGCTCCAAGTTGGGTGAGGTCACCTTCCACTTGTGCGCGCCACCTGATCCGCGGTCTTCCTCTACTGCGCTGTCCTGTGGGTGCGGATTCGAAGACTTTCCGGGCCGGAGCATTGGTTTCCATTCGCTCTACGTGACCCAGCCATCTTAGTCGTTGGACTTTTACTCTTCTTGCTAAGTCTACGTCGCTGTACAGCCCGTACAGTTCGTCGTTCCATCTTCTCTCCACTCCCCTTCGATGCATACGGGACCGTAGATCACACGAAGAACTTTTCTCTCGAAGCGACCCAAGGTGCTTTCATACGCTTTTGTCGTGGTCCATGCTTCTGCACCGTATAGCAGGACGGGGATGATAAGGGTCTTATATAGCAACACTTTGGTCCCTCGAGAGAGGACTTTAAAACTCAATTGCTTTATTAGTCCAAAGAAACAGCGGTTAGCAAGAGTTATTCTGCGTTTGATCTCAGCGCTGGTGTTGTTTTCTGCGTTTACAGCGGAGCCTAGGTAGACGAAGTCCTTGACTACCTCAAAGAACAACAGTAAATAGTGAGTTTTATTTCTCGACTAATTGTTATTTAAAGACTTTTCAAACTAAACTAAGTGAAAATCCCGGATACTTTAAAAATGAAATTCTATACTTTACATATTTGAAACTTCTCCTCTGTCTCCTATATTTTCCACCTTCACCAAATGTTCATCACTAACGATTTTTGAGTACCTAGTACCAGCGTTACCACTTTACTTCAATTGAAGTAGATCTACTTCTTTTTTTCAAATAAATTTAAAATCTACTTCCTACTTCGCACCATCATCAAAATATTGAAATCTACTTCATTTTCAGTATCTGGTTTTTTACCTACTTCAATTTTAATAAAAATAGACAGAATCTTCTCCTTTTTTCTCTCACTCTTGTATGTAGTCTAAAACTTTCTAGAGAATTGAAAATCGCTTGAGTATTTGCATTTGCAGTTAAGTTACGTCTTATCTAGTGTATTCTAGTGTAACCCTTTTGTCATTTTCGACATACATGAAAGGGTCTAGAAGGACCTTTATCATAATTTCTAGTAAAAATGGGCTGTTGAAAATGTCTAGGCCGTATTTCAATAACAACGACTTGATTTCAATAGACGAAAACTATTTATTGTTTTTGTTTCGTTTTCAAAGCTTATCGATCTCCCAATAACAAATTTACATAGTTTGATTTTGTAAATATCTTTATCTATCATACATAAAGGGCCTGTATTGCAATTTTTGCGTTCGTATACAAATTCAAATTCGAGATTTTAATCAAACATAACATTACGACGGTAGAGAAGACGAAAAAAGTGGTCCCCCGATTTTTTCAAACTAAGAATAACATTTGTTTCAATACAAATTTGTACGGTCAAAAATCGATAATTCGATTTTTGGTTCAAAAACAAATCGATTGATTTTTTTAAATTCTTGCTAAAATTTGTGTTCTTAGTTTAGCTTCTTCCAATATAAAAAATATATAAAGGTTATCCCATCCCAGCTAGAACCGTTATTTTGTTTTTGAGTTTTCTCAAGAACTAAGATATTTTTTTTTCTGCCAAAAATATCATTGTTTTTATTTTCAATTCAAGAACGAATTATTATTTTTTTTCGAAATTTGATTTCTTGAAAATGGGTTATCATTTTTAAAAAAATTGAAATGCCAGTCGTCTAATAATAAGTTCAAAATTATATACCAAAAATATTATTAAACTGAAATTCAAAAACGATTTTAAAACGCATATTCAAATTTTTTTTATTTTTTCTTGAGAAACCAAATGGCATTTACATTTTTGAAAACAAACGTTTTTGCAGGTACGTTTTAATTCAATACAGGAAATAGTTTTACACAGACATTTTTGAATACATGAGCGAGTTCATGCGAACCAGTCGTGCATTTTATTTTTTTCTGTTTGTTAATGTTTTAAGTTGTGCCCTAGTCTTATTTTGGATTTGATTGTTTGTTTTCAATATGAAAAGATATTTTCAAGTTTGTTCAAAAACAAAGATAAAAGGTTTTTTGATGTACTAAAATTGTAGTACGATTACAATAATAACTATTTCTTGAAGAACTCGTCATTTGCAATAAAAACATCTTTAAGTCATTTGATATGACCAACACGAGCCCAATCTTTGCTTTTTCGTTGTTAACAACCAAGATTTAATTTAAGAAATGTTACATTAACATATTGAAGGATATGATATGGAGCCTTAAATAATTATTTTTTTTTCTATTTTTTTTATTGAAATACTGTAATTTAAAAATATGAAAAAGTTAATTTTTGAAATCTACTTCCATTTTTCTCAATCTACTTCACTTTTTTCCTAAAATCTACTTCCACTTTTTTTTTGAGAAGTGGTAACGCTGCCTAGTACTCGTGGCGTGACGGTGATTGCATAGGATTGTTAGCCAGGGGTCTTGGGATCAATCTAATCAAATCTAAAGTATATTTTTACCGGTACTGCCTCCTGCAAGGAATTGAGAAAATTCTTGAATTAAAAGTGCAAAGCCGTTAGGATTCGCCTTAAGACTGTAGTACCCCCCATTCTTACGACATTACTGGTACACAGGAGTGGTTGAGAGTTGTAAGTCACTATAGGCCCTAGTTCTTAACAAATTGTTGCGCTATCTAATTTATTTATTTTAACGATTTTTGAACTTCTCATTATATCACAAACGTTTATTTGTAGATTTTCTGAACAAGTTGTCAAAAGACAAACACAAATATTGCTTCTAGCTTATTGTAATTTTGAAATCCGCTTTTTTCTTTTTATACTGCTTGTGAAGGGTTTATAAGGATCCATATAAATAAAGGCAATTAGGAATTAGGGACACAATTACAAAGGAGAAACTCAAGGCCATTGGTTTAAATGTCTGCACAGTCAATGAGTGCGAAAAATTAAGCCTAAAAGCGTTCTACATTCGTGTGGTGTGACTAGAGAGAAATTATCTTCTGTCCTTAATAGTAAGAATAATATAAGAAAAGTCTATTACTGTTTTTCTTAAACAGGTCTTATTGAAATTTAATAATGATGAACTTTGAGGTTTAATTTTAATTTACAATTTAAGCTGAACTTAAACAATCATCAAAACTCGACTTGTTCATCAGTTTAGTTTTTTGAAGTAGTTTTCAACTTAAAAGCTAAAAATGCCAAGAATGGATCTGTAAGAACCGCGAAAGACGAGCACTGAAAGTATGATGAAAAAAGTTTAGACGTAGTAAAGACTTATATTATTTATTTAGTAACGAAGTTCACTTTCAATTAAAAGTAAGAAAAACATCTCAAAAGCAAAAAAAATAAGACTAAATCAGCGATATTGCGCAAATTGGAAAAAAATCTATAAAAACGAGCTAAAAGCGACTGACTTAAAATATAGAGTGTTTAATGCTACTGTCCAAGCTATCCTGTTTTATGGTGCGCATGTATGGGGAGTATAAAACTATGGGCTAGTTGAAAGCCTTTAACGGTTTTTCTTAAGAAACCTATTCTTTTTGCCGATAAAAGCCCCAAAAAATTTGTTTTATTTGGAAACAAGTCTTCCATCACTGTTTATTTCAACCCTTAAACTGAATACTGACTACATTGTGAGAGTGCTAAATATGGAAGAGCATAGACTATCAAGAAATGTAATGGAGCATGAGAGAGAGGATGTATTACACTTCGTAGGCGCTTGTCCAATGCTGACGGAGATAAGACGTGTTCACTTTGATAAAAGCTTTCTGCAAGTTAAAGAGATTATAAACTATCTGAATGGTGTGAGTTAAATGCGCCTTTATGAATTCTACAAAGTAGCGATAAAATATAGAGCTCGAATCATCGATGAACATTTTTGATCCAAACCATTAAAGGTTTAAAAAATCCATTCACCGAATACATTTTTGGTTTTGATTTAACTAATCTAAAAGTCCCAAAAAAAAGGACCTACAATTTAATATAAATAAATACAATATATAAACAGGAATGCCCCTCAGGCAGACGACAGCCCATGTCATGTCTTAAACATTTATTCAAAAATTGTAACAATGTATATATCAAAATGGTAATCACAGAATAAAGAATATTTATCCATTTATCTCAACGAAAGTTGAAGATGAAAAATGTCATGTTTTTCTTCCTCTCCAAACCCAATTTGGATGAAACGGTTGGTATAGTTAGAGCTTATGAATACCCTCATACCCACACTTCATTGGTTTTGAATATATTCACAATATTCACAATGTGTTGCAAATATTGCGCCTGGTAAAGCAGTCCACATTCCTGAAGTGCGGCTAAAAAGAGAGGTTCTTTTAAGAAGATTCTATTGATGTTTCTCTTATGCGGTTTTATCGTACACCGGCATGACTTTTTTTGAGCATTTTTTTAAAAATTATCTTAAACTTTAATCCATGATTTAAGCTGCAATTTAACAAATATTAAAATTCGAGTTGTTTATGTCCTAAATGTGTATCTAAAAGCCACAAAGCAAGTTTCGTCCTCTTCAGGCTCAATCTTGATAAATTGGAGGTAAAGTTAGAACTTATCTTCCTACCTCAGTTCTAATCTTTCGAGGCCAATACTTAACCTTAACGCTTCTATGTCATGTCAAAAACTCAAACAAACCCATTATCATAAGGGCATCTCTTAAATCTATACAAAAAAAAAACGATGCGTCTGCCATTGATTTATCCTCGTCCCGATTGCATTTGAGTGTGTGTTAGTGTTCGTATATTTGTATCTCACATCATCATCATCCTCCCATCCCATCCCATCCTATCCCTCACCCAGATAAAAATGAACAACAAAAAAAAAAAAACAATAAAAACAAACGCACATTTTGACCCATTAGAACATCGTGGATAATAAAATAGAAAACAAAATCCGAAGCCATAGAAAACACAAAAACTGAGGGTGAAAAACTGAACACTACAGAAAAAAGAAGAAGAAGCAGCAGAAGCAACACAAGGAAGACAGAGAAGCAGCAATCGATTGCATCTACAACAAAGCAATCTACATTACCAACAAAAACAACAACAAAACAGAGACACACTGAAACTGAACGTCCGTCCGATCCGAACCGACAACGACGACGACGACGACAAAGATTCCAAACAAAAATTTTCGGATTGAGAATTTAGTTTTTGGCGGTCCTTCATGTTGGAAAGAATATAATTTTACGAAAGTGCGTGCGGCGTTTGTTTATTCGTTGTCGTTCGTTCGTACCACAATTTTGATTTTGAGATTCGTAAGAAAAGAAATAATTTAAATTTTTTCGGATTAATTTTGATTGATAGTTTGTTGAATTTGATTTGCGTTTTATTATAACTCAAAATGTTAACAACACCAAAAAAGAAACTCGCTGCAGTTGCAAATTCAAATTTGAAACGCAACCCCAAGGATACGGAAACAACGGTGGCGTCATTAGATAGTTCAAAGGATAGTGCTAAACGTGATTCGATGAGAGTGTTTGAAAATGGCACCCTTGAGGGTGCAGTCCAAAGTGCTACCCCCTTAGGGGCAGCACGTCAAAGTGCGACATCCTTGACGCGTCCATTGTCATGCGTATCAGTGGTTATTTCAAATAATGATGACGACACCAAATGTGATAATTCGGTTGAAGAAGTAGTTGAAGAAGAAGAAGACGAAGTAGTGTTGAATGAAAGCACAGCTCTTCTCGACGAAGAGACTGTGAATAACGATTCCGTCCTCAATTACTCCGGGAGTGATAGTAATATCCTAGAAAGTAGCATTTACAGTGAAGTGCAGCTGCCTGCAGCCCCACAATCACAACAAGCCGCCATCGATGTCCTCAATACCAGTACTTGCTCGAGAGAATCTCGCCAGAGCAAGAAATCACGCCGAAGGTCGAAAAAATGCAATTCCCTGCGAACGGCTGAAGCCTTTGCTAATGCATTCCCACCGCAATACACAGCAATCTTCATTGACCCGAGTGCCAATCATCCAGGAACACTCCACCTTTCTAGCAGTCCAATTGAACAAATTGCTGCTGCGGCAGCGGCTAGCCCGTTTGTCGATAGACAACATCATCAAATGATGTCGGCAGTTCCTGTAAGCGGTCACAGGTAATGATACCAATAATCATAATCGCTATCGTTCTTCTGCTTCTCCCGCATATATGTAGGAACGAGAATAACGCCTCCTTAGTTCAACTTATATTTCCCCAAATTACCTATCTGCCTTGATTTTCCTTTGGGCCATCATCATCATCGGTTTGGTTTGGTTCGAGTTCGGTTTCGGTGTATACCGAGGTTTTGAGTGTGAGCATTTTAGTTTTATGGCTTTGGTTTTTATTCCTTTATTCATTTATGGAGGTATAGAATAGGTAGTATAATTTATTCTTGATGTTTGTTACAATTGAGGCTTTGGAAAAAAAAATGGGGAGAAGAGTAAATTAAGTTGGGGTCGATTTCTTCAAGACATTTTAGTTCCTTTAGAAGATTGTTGTTTTATTTTTAGAATGATGGATATATTTTGAGGGAGAAGACTTTTGTTAAATGATCACAATGGTATCACTAACCAATCTTAGCTGGTAGACATTTTCGAGGCTTTGGAATTCACTAATTGGAATTCTTTAAGATGACGACACATTTGGGATACTTTTAAGGGGCTAAATAAGAAAAGGACATTAATCACATAACATCTATACACATATTGAACAATTCTAAAGACATTCTGTTATTTTAAAAACTCAAGTTGCTCCTTTTACTTTGGCTGACGAAATGTGCTACAACTTGGCTTTATTATCTAAAGTCGATGTTTTGGTCTCTTAAAACAACTACCTACTAGTTTAAGTTTTGTGGTTTGCTTTGCTGAGGGTTGGTTTGTTTTGCTAGAGTCAGAATATCTTTTTACCATATTACCAAAGTTAATATTTCTTAAAGTCTTAAACTACGATTTAGGGGAAGTTTATTAAAAATAACTATTTATAAAAATAAGTAAACTGATTGACACAATTCCACTTAAACTTTTGTAAGGTTTTGATTTATTTTCGAAATTTAAGTCTATTTCGATATTGATGACATTTACTAGAAAATTATGGTTAATGGTTGCACCTTCTAATTTCTGATTTTCAAACAATCATAAAATCTTAAATATTGTTACTTCCGTAAACAGATTCAACAGAAAATTATACTTTGGTTGACATTCAGCTAACTTATACCAAGCAACTTCAACTTCTTAAGTTATCAAACAATTTACTGTAGACTTCGAAACAAGTTCGTATTATAGACTTTTTTGCCAAAAAAAAACATTCTCAGTTGTCTAAAAGTTATCACAGATATTCATAGGTTACAAGATACCTATCTAGGTAATGACACTCTTGTTATCCGTAAGGCATATGTAAAGGGATCTTCTTATTTCTTTAGTCTTCTAATATTATAAAAAAAACTATTCACCATATAACCTCACGAAATCTGATCCTTTGGCTTCAAATAAAAATAAAAAAACAACTTCATTCATCTATCATCAACTTTATGAATGGTCCAATGAATTTATTAAAGAAAAAACAACAACGATAACACGTTGTTCGTACATAAGAACGTTGAACCCTTTTGGTCTTTTTTTTCCTTTAAGATGTCAAAGTACGAAGAGTATATTTAGTTTACCAACTTCCTTTGGGGTTTCAAATGACAATATACCTTTACCTACCTACTTGACAAAAAATAGCCTTTGTCTGAACGTCTCTTTATTTTTCTATCTTATGCATGCAAACACATTTGGAGAGATAGATGTATATAGATTGACCTGGCCAGTTTGTTTGACTTTTTGACAAGATTGGCCTCACATGATGATCACATATGTTGGATGATGGAGACGATTGAATATGTGGATAACATGTGCCATGTGTTTGTGAAACTATTAATTTTTTTTACGACTTTGATGTTTTTTAAGTGTTTCTCTTTATATTTTCTTTTAGCTCCCGAAATAGTTTATAAAGATGAAAAAAGAAATAAAAGAGTTATAAGATGACAGAAGAAATGTTTGTTCTTATGTTGACACACTAAAGAATGTAAACAAAGCATATGAACATTCTTTCGGAAATATTGTAAATATTACCATTGATGTAAATTTCTACAAATCCCAATAGAAAAAGATGACACTTAAATCTCGTTCCATCGTAAAGTTCAAAGAGTGTAGGTAAAGAACAGAAGATTTATAGATTTCCATCTTCATCAAAAAGTATTTATTAGAATTAACTTAAGCTAAGATCAAACGATGGTCAAGTCTTAAGATACTATCAGATCAATCAGTTCTCTAAAAATAGCTGATAATAGCTAAAAAAGCGTTCGATAAAAGACTGTCTATTCAATTGGTTAGAAGATTTTTCCTGTCAAAGTCTAACAATTGTATTCAATAAAGAAATTGTTAGTTATTGTCAGAAGTCTAAAACAACGGTTTAAAACAATTGAAAAATGTCGTCTGATAGTAGATGACAATATTCTGCTGACAGTTCATACAGTATTAGGTGTTTTGATTTTTAAGCTCAGAGCAGAGAACTGAGCTGTCAAAAAATAATCTGTGTTTCATTTTTTGCTTCGAGATATCATCGAGATGTGAAGTCTGAAAGAGACAAATGGAAAGTTCTTAAACTATAGACAGTTAATTTCTCCAGTATTGTTCGTAAAGAGAGATGTGATCAAACTCTGCTTAGAGAGTACCCGATGTGCTGGAGCTCTGCTCGTAACTTATTATGAAAAACCTCTATTATCGGTTCTGACAATGTTACCTATCGACTAAGCTTCTTCAGTTATTTATTAAGACGGCATTCAACTTGTCGAAAATACATTTTTACAGCAAAATTAATTACATTTTCAACTTCTTCAATGGTCCATAATAGGTATAAAGAACCGAAAAGGGAAAAACATTTCTAAGACACGAAAAACCTTAAACGCTTTAAGTTTAGGTTCATGTTTTAAATAACGTTTTTGAGTGAAGAGAATTTTTAACTGAATCTATTCATTTTTTAAAAAAATCTTTTTAATCTTGAACTCAGCAAAAAATTGCTTTATCAAAACTCAAAACCAAAAACAATATTTGGAGGTATAAACGGCAATATTCTTTATTCTTAGTTTTATTTTCTTGAAGATTTATAGCTATTTGAACAAACTTAGTAGTAAAGCCTATCAGTAAAGCTAATTCCAATAAAAATTGATTTATTTTCGAAAATAAAATCTATTAGTTTTAATCTTTTGGATTGTTTAAATCATTTTCACACCTTTGAGGCTATTAAAGCCTTAATTATGGCTAACATCAGTTAAAACAAAAATTACAACCAATCTTCGATGATGATTAATAACAAACCTCCTTCATGAATAATTTATTAATATTTTCCTTACACACAATATCACGCTGAGGAAAGTGGTGATAATTATAATAAAACAACGGGTATTTGAAAAATGAAACATTTTCAAGCTCTTAATGTCGCTTTGCTATGCTGTAAGATTTAACGAATATGGCCCTGTCTCGAACCCTGATAAACATACCGCTATAATATGTACCTTCTCTACCCTTGAAAGTATTTGAAAAAAAAAATACTCGTTAAAGTGCCGAATAAAATTTACTTGATTTTTCTTTCCTGATAATGTGTAATCTTGTCGGTGGTGGCACAGCGACGATGGCGGCCGGCGGCGTCAAATGGCAAAAGTAAGATCGTAAAAATTTACTTAAGGTATATACGAGTCTAAAAGGAATTGAATGAACCACGACAAAGGGACATAAAGTTAAAAAAAAAAAGAAAATAATAAAATGTGAACACACGATTTCTCGTAAGAGTACCTACCTAAATGTAAATCGCATTAGCAGGCACGCAATTTCTAAATTCGTCCTACCAACGAGTATGTACCTTCTCTAAAGCGAGAGTACTGTAGCAGGTACATGGTACAATAACCTATACCTGAGGATTTTTGTGGGCTACTGGGGCATGTCACGGAACATCGCATATCCTGTGAAATGGATCGAATTTTCATTTTCAGATTGTGGTGCCATCTATTTTGTCTTTTTTTTTGTATAGAAACCTACCAACTGTGCTTCAATGCTCGAGCTCGTTTTTTAAAACCAATTTTTTTTTTATATTTTTGGAGGGAAATTGAAATTTTCAATTCGACAAATTTATCACTTTGAATCCGGATGGAAGACAGATTTCAATCGGTTAAAATGTCCTTCGAACAATGGGATAGACACTTATACATGCGTGCACCCTGAATTTGAATAGGCAATCAGGATAATGCCTCTGATGGTGGAGGTGTTGGGTTTTGTATTTTTAGTATGTTTCGCAGAATTTTTGTGGTTAGAGCTTTATGCTAAATTTCAGGATAAGTACTTGTTTTGTTATACAGTACGTTTCTAATACACTACACAACACATAGGTACACATTAAATATTTTAAAAGGTCTGGAAAATTAAATTTAATAGAAAAATCAATTTGATGATGTACAAGAGCACTTAAACTGATGTAGATGATCCTTGATACATGGAATTGATTTGTTTGATATTTTTCATTGAATTGAATAATAGTAATTTAGAATGGATTAATTTTAAGAAGACTTGTTTTTTTTTCTTACACTTCAAAATTTACATAAAGTAGTTAGCTTAGAGCTAGCAACAAACTATGATCAGAGTACATTCGAGACTCGTTTAAACGTCAAAAACCCATTCGTAGTAAGATTCTACTTTAACTTTTATCGGTAGTATTCATACACGATAACGACGAACAGGGTAATTACCATACAAAGAAAGAGTAACATAGGGATCATGGAACTCCTTTGTCCGGGGTTTAATAAAACCAAAAATAGAACTTGCTTTATGGACACTAAAATTAATGTAGTTCTAAGTTGGAACAGAAATGAACACCTTAATCTTTAAATTTGAAGACACAACAGAGTGTTTGCTGTTTTTTTTTATCAAAAGTTATCGTCTGGCATTTTAAAGGGTAGAGGGCAATGCTATTTTTCCCACACCATAATGTGAAACTATCAAAGTCGGCTTGTAAAAGAATACGATCATGAATGAACTAAATTATTTTAAAAATCCTTATATCGTCAGCAAAAATTCGAACTTCACTTGAGCGCAGATATATTGATACGTTGTAAATAACCAGGATAAACAGAAAAGGCCCAAGATGGCTTCCCTGGGGAACACCAGATTGAGCAACAAAAGGTTCAGAATGAGAATTTCTAAATTTTACCTCATAAGATCTGTTTTCAAGGTATGATTTAGTCCAAGCTTATAAAAATGGTGGAAAACCAAAAGCTTTAAGTTT
The DNA here is from genome assembly GCF_945859685.1 of Eupeodes corollae. Taxonomy (NCBI): domain Eukaryota; kingdom Metazoa; phylum Arthropoda; class Insecta; order Diptera; family Syrphidae; genus Eupeodes; species Eupeodes corollae. The sequence goes on along the minus strand of NC_079149.1, from coordinate 1,568,272 downwards.
AAGTAAAATACTTCCGTGCATAATTTGGCCAAAAGCTTTCAAAAAGTCAATGTATACACAGTGAAATTCATAACCTTGTCTAAAGCGTTGGAACATATGTTTGAGAATGTGAGGAAATTTGTAACGGTTGTTCGCAAATGAGATTCTTACTAAGAAACGCTACACTTTTCCAAACAACTTGTTCAAACACTTTAGGAATGGAGGAAAGCTTTGCAATGGGCCTGTAGTTGGTTATAATTATAACCGCCTTGTTATCTTTTTTGAATATTGCTGTTTGAAATGACTTCTTCCATATACTAGCAAATTTTGCCTGTTTTTACAGAAAGTTAGGGGTTCAACTAAAGCATTTCTACACTTTTTTAATACTATCGGGGGAGTTGTTAGTTATAATTCTGTTTGGAGGTTAAAGTCACTAAGTGCATTTTTTTCTAAATTGAAAAAGAGAAAATTTACCATTTAACTGTTAACTATTGAGAGTATTAGCAGACGATATCCTCTTATATATTATTATGTACTTATGTCCACGTTTCTACATTTTACCATTGATGTTACAGGACGAGTGAGGGCTTTAAGTTAATCGTTTTGCATTCGAAACAGTATTAAATTCATTTCGTATGACAAGATTAACTTCACAAGTACATAAATTAGGAAAAAGGAGAAAAGCGGTTAATTAACGAAAAATTAATAAAATTTAATAACTCATACAATATACAAAAATTGTATTGTACTTTTTGAAGTCCTTTCCTAAGTTGACTTCAATCTCACATCTAATTGAATGGTAATCAAGAGCAAGTTACCAGCTAATTAGGTTTTAGTAATATAACGTTTAAGCTCATTTTCTGCGGGTCACATTAATAAGTTGACAAGAAGCAAGTAAAGCAACAAAAAACATAGAAAACATTGCAAGATAAATTCGAATACGACACATAGTGAAAAAGAACATACATTATTCAAAAAAAAATCTGAATAACTACAAAAAGTAAGTTAAATACTCAAGACAAGACCTCTAAATGAAAGCAACAGCAAAAAACATAGAAGACATACACAGATGACATAGAACGTAAAAATCACAAATGTATCTTGAATGTTGTGATTCTAAGTCAACTCTTAACAAAATGTTTACTAGTTCCTGAAAGGAAGTCAAGGCTTAAACATCCGTTCCTTTGATTTTCTACCTTATTAAAGTAACTTCACTCGGAAATACTTATTTTAGAAATACTCTTATTTCAGAAAAAGTATAGTTTTCCGGTTAAAGAGATTCTTAAATTATGTCAAACAAATGATTATACTTACAAATAGACAAAACCCTTAACAAACTCAAAGTGACCCACTTCACATCGACTCAACGTTAAGAATAAGAATTTCTTTTAAACATCATTTTGTTTAAGACAAACAAAATTTTCTTAACATAATCACTTCAACTTTTCCCACATCATTAAAAAAAAAAGTATCAACCATATCGCCATTGGATATTTCAACACCTTTGACTTTGTGATCCTAATCATCTGTCAAATCGAATAAATACAACAGAAAAAAGAAATCACGACTAATTTTGAAATCTCGAACTAGGTGAGAAATGATATGTCGATCTCATTAAATTTGTCATTAGTGTCACATCATAATCACATCACTATGTAGATATTTCAGTCGTCTTTTGTATCTATACTCTTAGAGCTGTTAAAATTAAAGTGAAGCCCGTTGTCCGTCGTATAGATAATGACAAAATCATATCTTTCTTGAAGCTTAAAAGTTTCATGAATAAGCAGCTTACGAACAGATTTTGAAATATACACAATGCAACGTTGTTGGGCGGCAATTAATATTTAAAATTTGAACCCTTTGAAGGTGTTTCTTTTTTTTTGTGTGTAAGTTTTTAAAGCAAAAGAGAGGTTTTTAATATGAAAATTAGCTCGATTTTTTTTCCTTTCTTAGCCTTAATAGTTCTTTTGTCATTAGTGGGGTTTTATAAAATTAAGTCTCTCATTGTCTTTTATTCTTCAGTTCTCAGTTCGTTAATTTGAGACTTTCTGTTTGAATCCACCGACCGACCGCTCTCTCTGTGCGATAGACATTAGAAAGGTAATTAACAAACGCACTTCCTGTCTCCATAATAATATGGTGGTTAGATGTTGTTGTTATAATTGTTGGTTCTTCAAAATGTCTCCATCTTCATATTCCCTCAAGTACTATCGTCTCTGTGAAGTAAAATTCATGTCTAATGAGTCCAACAACGACGACACAAAATCTTGAAATGGAAACGTATCCGAGCACTCTCAGGTTCGCTCCTAAGGTTCGGGTGTATCTTTATGTGGAGAACGAAACGTTATCGTCATTCCAATGCCATTGGAGCACGATAATGTAAATAACACAGGCAATAATTATGTTTGTTCGTGTCCACTTATTTGTCCCTCTGTCTGTCCTCCGATGACTTCCAACTTCCAACGTTTGATTACGGCTGCCTATTAAGTTTCTCATTACAAAAAACCACTTGTCATCAAATTTTGGTGAGACACGACGTGAAAATCATACAAAATAGAAGAAAATTCAGGTGGCATCAGTGATTTTTTCAGTCTAATGTTGACTCTTATTTCTATTTGCTTTTCAGAGTGGATAGGTGTTTATTCCAAATATTAATATTAATCGATTGAATATTTACAAGTTGCTCATGCAAGGCTTGTAAGTTATGGGAAACATACACAATTTAAGGTCGGGCATGCATTGCTTCAGCAAACTTGCCGAAACACAATTTACCTGAAATTAAATACCGGAATTAGTTGCTTAAACTTTAAAAAGGCAACATACCATAATTAAGATTTATCAAAATTTAGGTTACCTTGAAAAGGTATGGCTTATAAGAAATATTCGTTTTAGGCGCACAAATTGTAATTAGCTCAAAATTGTATTGACTTAAACGTATTCTACGTGTTAGTTTTTTAATAAAGCACTGTTCTTCTTTAATCTAAAAGAGTCACGAAGTATTCAAACAAAACATTGTCAGCCTTCTTGGCCTTCAAGTTTGATGTTAAAAGTCTATTGGGAAATCTGTTTCACAAATAAATTATTTTCGTAGCTCTGTACATGATAATTGGGTTAACGATCAAAATAGGTGGTATATTCGTATATACATAGGAATGGAACAACTCTGAACTATGTAATAAGATTATAACCCACCGCGCTGTACAGGATATGATATTTATCGGTCCTAAGGGTGTACCCTATAGTATGAAGATACAATGCTGGAAATGGAAACCCAATCTCAGCTAAATGCATAAATCATTTCTGAAAGTGTGAGAGATAAAATCCCTTAACTCATACACATTCATTTGGTTAAAGCTTCCGGTTTCCTCCATTTCAAATTTCCTCTTAAAATATCTACAAGAATATTATAGATACTCGTATCTACATGAAGGTAAGGTAGTAAAAGAGTTACCCTTATTCATTTTTTTTATTATTTTAAAATTGGTGTGATGATAATTTATGTTTCCTATGCCCGCAACTATACAACCGGTAGTTGATATGAGCTGAGCTCAGCATAGAGAATAGAAACTATTGCATAAGGGCACATTATTTCAATTTCATAATGTACCTTCATTCTATGACAACGCCAACGAACGTGTCCAGCATCATATCTCATCTCATCATCTGCATCACTGACCACCAACCACCATCAAGCCCTCGATTTAAGGGAAATCATTAAAATAAAATGCATCTCTAACCCATGCTGACCTCATGATGATGACCATCATCAGTGAAGGTATAGAGATTCAAACAAGCGTCCGTTGTTTGATTGTACATGTCTTCCTGCTGTGGTTATCTTTATAAGAACTCTTGATAACAGGGTGTTTAGAAAAATTTACACAACCACATAGATTTCCTTATTTTACAATCTTAAAACTATTTTGAATCTTGTTTATTCCATTTACTAATGTTCCTCTAGATTTGCAAAGTTACTTCTATTAAAATGCTTTCATTATAGACTCTTAGTTTAAGAATCAAATGTTTTTAGACTTTTTGAAGTTTTTTGAGATACTTTATTCAATATTCTAAAGCATCTATAAGCCTAACATCTCTACTTACTTCTAGAACTCTAGTTTTTGCGATATTACATAACTAATAAGCTTTTCCCTTTTTGCGGAAAGTTGTTATGAATGCCTTTAAAAAATTAATTTCAGTTCGAGGAATAAGGAAATTTGCTTTTAAATGTCTGCAGCTTATAAAGAGTTTGAAATATTGACTTTGTCAAAAAAGTTCACATTCGTTTAGTGCGGCTAAGAAATAAATCTCTGTACTTAGTTGTATTGAAATAAGAATGCAATTGGCTTTCGCTAGGGCATTGTTTATGAAAACAGCGACAAATAAATACAGACTTATATATGTCCAAAGTTTGAGTATAACTCCCATATCTAAGCTGGTGCTCCTGCAACTTACTTAAGACTCTTGGACAGTATTGAACGTAGAGGATTTAGATTGATTGGTGATATTACCATCATAAGATCATTTACTTCACTTGAGCATCGTCGAAATGTTTCTTGTCTCACCCTCTTTTACCGTTATTTTAACAGTTTAACAGTTCAACCGTAATACTCGCGCTTCTAGGAATGCTCATCAATATACCCTCGATCCCAACTTCGGTCGCACTGTCAAGTACAGAGATTCGTTCTTTAGCCGTACTACGCGAATATGGAATGACTTTGCCACACTCTGTCTTTCCCCGCTATTGCAAAATTCAGGAATTCACCGATACCTCCTTTCAACCCTTTACTCCCTCTCCTAGTGCTCACACTGTGTCTACATAATAAGGGTACCTAGTACTATCCCCTTGAGTGTCAGCTATGATTTTTATAGCACTGTTTTGTATTCTGTCCAAGAGATTCAAGTGGGTTATTAGGGCACCTGCCAAAATATGAAAATTGTACTCGAGTTTCGGACACATTAATATTTAGTAGATTCTTAAGTTCAATCCCTCAGCTAGTGTCGACTATCAATTGATAGTTGATAAATATTAAAAGTCTAATTAGCAAATAAGGCTCTTAATTGATAACTATAAATTACATTAAATATAAGTAGTAATTATCAAAACCCTTATCATTTGCTATTTATCAATTATCAGAAGATATGTGGGAACAACATCACCACGTGTCAAGTCACAAAAAACATCTGACCAACACTGGATTAAAAATTTCAAGGTGCTTGCCCTCTCTAAGCAAATCACATATAAGCTCGATAATAGGTGTCTTAACCGAACACTGTCTAATAGGAAAGCACGCCAGAGACTAGGCGCATTCTCAAATGACTTTTGCAGAAACTGTATGAACGAGGAAGAGGAAGAGACGGTTCTTCATTTTCTCTGCACATGCCCTGCTCTGGCTCGAAAACGCAAGAATTACCTAGGACAATTTTCCTTTACCGATCTAAGTCATATCAGCATAATCAGCCTCTCACGTTTCGTAAGGTACTCAAACTGGTTTCATTGAGCTTAGGAGGAAGCCTCAAGATTCATGTGTTATCACAATGGGCCATTAAACTGTCCTAAGTGTGACCGTTTTCATCTTGGACTGCCACTATAACCTAACCTAACCTATGGGGGTGAAAAATAAATGGCAGTAAGATCTAAATTTCTGTAAAGTCAACTTATCAAACAGTTCGAAATAAAACACCCTGTTAAAAGTAATTATTCAACAAGCTTTAAAACATACCAACTCTTTCAGAGAATTTTGTTTAAATTTTCTTTGTATTTTATGACACGTGTCGTAAAATAAAATTATTTTTAAGATCATACAATTCCTATTTTTTTCTGTGTCTGTTTTAAAGCTTAACACACAAAAGGAGTGTTTATTGCCTCCGAGCTCGTTAAACAGAAAATCACACAAATCTTCGTAACTGCTAGTTTTTGTCTACGTCTCTAACTTTATCAACACTTTATTGAATATTCAGTCAAAAAAGTCAGAATTATACAATCATAAACATTCAAACACACAAACACAAATAGAAAGGAAAAAATATCACTCTAAATCCGAAAACAGACATTTTGTCTCAATTCTAAAATTCAATTAAAGTTGATCTGACAATCATCGATAGCACCCTGGGGTGTTGATATGAAGTACGACCTTTTTCGAAATATGGCCTGCATCTTGTGCGTAGCGTATTTGATCGCATGTGGGAGTGGGGAGTTTATATTTGAGAGCTATAGTCAAACCATCATCAACTGAATTTCAATGGGACTTCTGGCTATATCCTAAATTTTCATAAAATGACTTTCGAACATCAATTTGTTTGGTTCTTTTGCCTTCGGGGAGAAGAATTTATTGGCTCTTGGATTTTAAAAAGAAAAAAGAAACCACTTAATCATCACTTGGGGAGAAAGAATGAATCTTATATTCAGCTTTCAGTTAACAAAGTCGAAGAAGAAACATTTTTAAAGAATATTCAAAGACACAAACACAAAAATTGAAGAAAAAAGAATGGGATGTTCCATGGTTCTGGTTTGCTTGTAATGAATGTTCACAGCTGCTTTTTAGGATTTAAAAAAGATGAGAAGAAAATTCTTCAAGTTCCTTGATAATATAGAAATGACAATATTCTTTTTGTCTTGTTGGTTTGTAGAAAGAAAATTGAATGCCATGATTTATTGCAGGCGATGCGATGGTAGAACAAAATATTCAGTTTGCTTAACTTTTATTATGATGATAAGGTGTGATACTTATTGATTCGAGATTCTTAAAAGAAAATAATACTTTTTGCACCTGACTTTCATATCAAAGCTTTTAAAAAAGAGAGGAAATGTTTTTAATTTAATGTGTGCCGGTCGTTATTTTTATAGATTTTATGAATAAAGTGGGATAATACTTTAGAATGTGTTTTATTTCTCTGTTTTTGAGATGGGAGAAAGTGTGATATTTTGATGTTTTCTAAATAGATTTAAATGTAAGTCTTTATTAAATCAACTGTAGGAAAGGTGTTTGAATTGCTTGAAATAAATACTGTTAAATATTCTAGTTTCAAAATACGCAATGATAGAATACATAAATGAGATCTCAAAAATTCGAAAGTAATGTTTTTTTATCAAACTACTAAAGGGTGATTTTTTAGCTATTATCTTTTTGGCAACACTGCTTTAAACAACTGACGCACATTTCTTGTTTTGTTTTACTGTCAATCATTTTCAGTTTGGTCTATAATTTAATTATGAATCGTCTTACAAACGAACAACGCCAGCAAATTATTTAATTTTATTATCAATATGCGTGCTCTTTTAAAAAAGTTCATCGCGCGCTTCTTCCATTTTATGGTCAGTTTAATCGACCCACTGAAGCGGCTATTCGGGCTATTGTGGCTTAATTTAGGAAGCCTCAAGATTCATGTGTTATCACAATGGGCCATTAAACTGTCCTAAGTGTGACCGTTTTCATCTTGGACTGCCACTATAACCTAACCTAACCTATGGGGGTGAAAAATAAATGGCAGTAAGATCTAAATTTCTGTAAAGTCAACTTATCAAACAGTTCGAAATAAAACACCCTGTTAAAAGTAATTATTCAACAAGCTTTAAAACATACCAACTCTTTCAGAGAATTTTGTTTAAATTTTCTTTGTATTTTATGACACGTGTCGTAAAATAAAATTATTTTTAAGATCATACAATTCCTATTTTTTTCTGTGTCTGTTTTAAAGCTTAACACACAAAAGGAGTGTTTATTGCCTCCGAGCTCGTTAAACAGAAAATCACACAAATCTTCGTAACTGCTAGTTTTTGTCTACGTCTCTAACTTTATCAACACTTTATTGAATATTCAGTCAAAAAAGTCAGAATTATACAATCATAAACATTCAAACACACAAACACAAATAGAAAGGAAAAAATATCACTCTAAATCCGAAAACAGACATTTTGTCTCAATTCTAAAATTCAATTAAAGTTGATCTGACAATCATCGATAGCACCCTGGGGTGTTGATATGAAGTACGACCTTTTTCGAAATATGGCCTGCATCTTGTGCGTAGCGTATTTGATCGCATGTGGGAGTGGGGAGTTTATATTTGAGAGCTATAGTCAAACCATCATCAACTGAATTTCAATGGGACTTCTGGCTATATCCTAAATTTTCATAAAATGACTTTCGAACATCAATTTGTTTGGTTCTTTTGCCTTCGGGGAGAAGAATTTATTGGCTCTTGGATTTTAAAAAGAAAAAAGAAACCACTTAATCATCACTTGGGGAGAAAGAATGAATCTTATATTCAGCTTTCAGTTAACAAAGTCGAAGAAGAAACATTTTTAAAGAATATTCAAAGACACAAACACAAAAATTGAAGAAAAAAGAATGGGATGTTCCATGGTTCTGGTTTGCTTGTAATGAATGTTCACAGCTGCTTTTTAGGATTTAAAAAAGATGAGAAGAAAATTCTTCAAGTTCCTTGATAATATAGAAATGACAATATTCTTTTTGTCTTGTTGGTTTGTAGAAAGAAAATTGAATGCCATGATTTATTGCAGGCGATGCGATGGTAGAACAAAATATTCAGTTTGCTTAACTTTTATTATGATGATAAGGTGTGATACTTATTGATTCGAGATTCTTAAAAGAAAATAATACTTTTTGCACCTGACTTTCATATCAAAGCTTTTAAAAAAGAGAGGAAATGTTTTTAATTTAATGTGTGCCGGTCGTTATTTTTATAGATTTTATGAATAAAGTGGGATAATACTTTAGAATGTGTTTTATTTCTCTGTTTTTGAGATGGGAGAAAGTGTGATATTTTGATGTTTTCTAAATAGATTTAAATGTAAGTCTTTATTAAATCAACTGTAGGAAAGGTGTTTGAATTGCTTGAAATAAATACTGTTAAATATTCTAGTTTCAAAATACGCAATGATAGAATACATAAATGAGATCTCAAAAATTCGAAAGTAATGTTGTTTTATCAAACTACTAAAGGGTGATTTTTTAGCTATTATCTTTTTGGCAACACTGCTTTAAACAACTGACGCACATTTCTTGTTTTGTTTTACTGTCAATCATTTTCAGTTTGGTCTATAATTTAATTATGAATCGTCTTACAAACGAACAACGCCAGCAAATTATTTAATTTTATTATCAATATGCGTGCTCTTTTAAAAAAGTTCATCGCGCGCTTCTTCCATTTTATGGTCAGTTTAATCGACCCACTGAAGCGGCTATTCGGGCTATTGTGGCTTAATTTCACACCAAATTTACATTGTTTGACATCAAACCACCAACACGCTTACGTAGAGTGCGAATTGAAGAAAATATCGCAGCTTGGTGTACCAGTTTTAATGATGACCATCAATTATCGATTCGTCACCGTTCGTAGCAATTGGGCCTCTGTTACTCAACAACGTGGACAATTTTGTGAAAGGATTTGTGTGTGATTCCTATCAAAATTCAGCTGGTGCAAGAATTGAAGCCGAACTTCCTACTGCAACGTACAATTTTTTGTGAATAGTCTCTTGGAAAGTTGGCCGAAGATCCACTTTTTTACCGAAAAATTGTGTTCAGTGACGAAGCTCATTTTTGTCTCAATAGGTACGTAAATAAGCAGATTTGTCTAATTTTGAGTGAATATTAGCAAAGAGCATTGCAAGAGCTACCAATGCATCCAAAAAAGTCACAGTTTAGTGCGGTTTATGCGCTGGTGACCGTACTTCTTCAAAAATGATGCGAATCGTTACGTAACTGTGAATGGTGAGCGCTACCGTGAGATGATATCCAACTTTGTTTGTCCAAAATGCAAGAACTTGACTTGAATGACATGTGATTTCAACAAGTCGGTGCCACATGAAACACTGCACGTGCAACAATGGACTTATTGAGAGGCGAGTTCGGGGAAAATTTTATCTCACGCTTGGGACCGGTCAATTGGCCGCCTAGATCGTGTGATTTAATGCCTTTAGATTATTTTTTGTGGGGTATGTTAAAGCTCATGTCCATACAGACAAACCCGCTTCAATTGACGCATTATAGGAAAACATTTAAGCATTTATTCGTGAGATACCGGCCGAAATGTTGGAAAGAGTATGCCAAAATTGGACTAAGCGGATGGACCATTTGAGGTGCAGTCAGGTCAACATTTGCATGAAATAATCTTCAAACGTTAAATTACTATCGATTCAAAAATTTCATGCATTTTTCTAAATTGTATGTGTTTTTTTTAACTTTCCTTTAACTTTTAAAAAATCACCATTTAAAAGTTCTAATAGCTAAATTTTGCTTTTAGGTTTCGAAAAATGTTAAAAGATAGTAAGATGCTTAAATCGTTCTAAATTAGTAAAATAATGTTTAACATTTAACGCATTAATTCAAAATGAACGGGAATGTAAATGTAGGGGTTAGTCCAACATAGAGGTCAAATAATATGCGTTTTGTGTATTTTTTTTTTTGTTTAGAAATACTAAAAAATATATTGAAATTATAGTAATTTTTTGAAGCGATTTATTTTAGAACGGACGGCGGCTATGTTTTTGCTTTGAAATTTCCCTTTTTGGACATTAAAGGGTCCACGGTCGGATTAACTGCTCCATGGTGTTAAAAAAAGTACTTGAAATTGTTGGACAGTTGTCACATTTATAAAGTGAAAGTACTTCCTAAGACAATGTGTGTTCAACGTTTTGATTCAATTGGTTAAAAGCTAACTGAGTTTGGACTCCGGCCAGTTAAAAATAGTATATCAGTATTGAGATGAACGCGTTTGACATATTTTTTAGGAGCTTTAATCGTTAACAATTTCTCAATAGCTTCTTAAATACCTTTATTTAAAAACCAAACACTTAAAGATGTTGCTCAGTCATAACATCTTTTGTTACATCATTTTTGAGTAACTATTACAAATTTTAAAAAAGAGGCTGGGATGCGACCCACACTGATAACTTCCCATCCCGTCTGTCGATTTGTCTTGCTTAAAAGTTTGTCTCTATGCACTCGTATCAATTTTTGCCAAATTTGCGTACTATTTTTTGTAAATTTAATTTTTTACGAAAAAAAAAAAAATTATATAAAAATTACTGAATATCGAAAACAATATTTTCTGTGAAATAAAATAAGTTTGAAGCCAATATTTCAAATTTTTGAAAAGATATTTGAGTCGAAAATCAATATTTACCAACTTTTGTTAATTTTTTGTAAAAAAAACTGTAAATTCGATTTTTTTCAAAATTTTACTGAATGTTGACAACAAAATTTTTTGAAAGAAAAAATAAATTAAAGCCAATAACTCAAAGTTTTGAAAAGATATTTGAGTAGAAAATCAATTTTTACCAACTTTTAAACATTTTTTTTAGGTTTTTATTTTTTTGTAAAAAAAACTGTCAATTAGATTCTTCTCAAAATTTTATCAGATGTCAAAAACATTTTTCTTCTTTGCACAAAATTGTTTTGGAGATGAAATCATATTTTATTCGTACAATTTTGAAGGTTACACATTTTTTTTTCTTACTTCTTACCTACTTCTTTGATATCACGTTACAATGTATGATATAAAATTTAGTTCAAGACTCTAGCATTATTGGTTAGTGAGATATTCAGGGTTAACCGTAATGTTCACCTTTTTTATAAATGCTATTCTGGGTTTCACGCACGCACAGACATCTCCCCAAAAATCTTTTATTTCGACTCTAGGGACCTTGAAACGTCGAGATATTTCAAAATTTTCAGTTCAGTTAATTTTTAAAAATTCAAGTATTGACTTACAAAAAAAACAATATCCTGTTTTGATAGAGTAATAGCTATGTTGCCTGGTTAGCTCCAAATCCTTTGATAATTGGTATAAATAATCTTTGTGTATCCTTCTTTACTTAAATACCTATAATGTGGAGTTGTAACTTATTAACTACTTAAATTACTAGGCATATGACCTAAACCACAATATAATACAAAAACAATTTCCTTTACATTTCATTCTAAAGACTTGATCGAAAATATTTCAAACTAAGCTGATTTATGTTTCCGTTGGATTTTTATAAGTTGTTAATGCTTTTTTGTTTCGGCAGGTATTAAATTTATAGATGCAATCATGCATTTCAATCTTTCAAATAATATATCATTGCACTAATTCGTTATTCAACAACAACTGCACCTACCTGTTGCACAAAACAAAAGAGAACACAAAGAAAGGTCGGCAACCGAAAAATATTGTTTAGAAAAAAAAAGAAACCGATAAAAACCAAACGTACAAACCTACAAAATTACCTAAGAAGAAATACAAAACCGTACCGCTTACCCTCTGCAACACATCGAAGTGCAATCAAGCTGAAAAGAATTCAAAACATGAAGTAATGGGGATCCTTAAAATGCCCTTTTATTCCACTCAAATACTGCTTGCAGCGTTTATGTTCCTTTTTTCTATCTTTATCGAGACACCCGCAGATAATTCAAGGAAAATGGTATTTCTGAATAGAAATTACACAAAGAAAAAACTCATACACACGTAGACGTAGGTTTTTATAGTCCTTAGGAAAAATAACACCGCCACAGTTGAATTTCCTATAATTTTTCCGAGACAATAATAGATTTGGCATCCCAATAAATTTCAAAAACTTCCCCATAAGAATTTCAGCACCTGCTCTCTCACACACTCAAATTTGTTTTATTTTTCTTTACATTTTTGGTAGGTAGGTAGGTATAGATACTTCTTATATATGGAACCCACACATATGTCATTCTTATCCTTGTTTTCCTTTTATCTCTGATTTAAAAATTATTTTCTTTTGAAAATCTGGACGACATATGTGTTACATAGTTTCCAGAAGGACAAAAGACTTTGGCAACATTCGTGTGAGTTGTGTTTTTCTAACAAAGCGAACAATTCTTTTTTTTTCTTCTTCATTTTCACATTAGATCAACACCCGAGGCAAGTCCTGTGCAACGAGGATGCTTTAGAAAATGGTTTTCCAGGCCATCTCTGCCATTTGTAATTGGAATTCTAGCACTGGGCGGTGTGGCGTGTACTCTGGGCGGAATTGTTTTGGGCTCTACTGGACTAATCGAACATTCAACACAATATTTAAGTGCGGCTCTGCTCATGATTGGAATCGGAGTGTCTCTATTGGTGATATCGGGTGCAATCTGGAGACTGAGCATACCCGACGAGGCCGATGAATGTCCCTGCTTCAGGCACTTGGAAACATGTCGCAATTGCAACAGTCCCTATTGCAATAATCGAATTCTCCCCGGAGGTTACCATATGTATCCAGAATTCCAGCATCGTCCTCCGCCACCATCGTATTTAACCAGTTTGAACGAGTGTGCCGTTGGGTAAGGAGCGAGAACACAAAAGAAACTCATTAAAAACATTTTCTAAAAATAATAAATTCTATTTCCAGATTACTTTTCCACAGGGACATGACCAATACCCTGGCCCAACATCCCCAGTTTCGAATCAATACACCTCCACCCCTATACAGATCGACAAACTCGTTAAGGTAAGACTAACTGCATTTGTATCCCTAATAACATATCGAATTAACCCTTATTGTCCTTTTGCTTTCTCCCCTCAGTGTCTTTGTCCCAGTCAATAGTCAAATGGCAACAGCTACAGCAACGAATGGTATTTCCCAGTCGTCGACCACAGAGAATACTATGGCTCCTTCTGCCCATCTGTTCGAAGGCCCGGTGCCAAAGGAGATGACATACTTAGAATTGGACTGAACCTAATGAACTTCCATTGTGTTCAAGGAGAGAGAAGCTTTCAATTGACTCACTACATTATAGCTACATAATAATAATAACTATCTATAATTAGAGTATTGTTTGTTAAGGTGCATGACTGATATTCAAAAATTGTACGGATATTATACAGATTTATATATATTTTGATATTTATGTGGAAAAAGAATTAGAAAAAATATTTTTATATATTGTCTAAGCTTTAAAAAATATCGATTTTAGATTTAAGGGGAAGAATAGTGAGGGTTTTGTGTGGTCCTTGCTAGATCAAGAAATATTGTAAATATCAACCAAACTGTATTGTAATTATTTGTATTATTAAAAGTTAAGTTTTTTTTTATAAATTTGATGTACAAAAATATTATTTCCTATGTACATAAGTACCTATTGAATTTAACAAATATTTCCTCCTATTAATATTAATTATTTACCAAACATCTATTGTACAAAAAAAAACTTTAACAATTCTATTTAATGAATGTGTTCAGGAATTTTAAGATAAGTAAATAAAGTAACACCGTTAAAGTAATATAATAATTCTAATATTAATATTTTTAATTCAATGCTGAGACAATTTAAAAGTAAAGTATAAACGATTACCTAAGTCGGGATCAAATGGAATCTGGCATTGAGCTTGTATTTGTTCATGCGAAAACTGAGATATTTGCACTTTAATCTAAAAGTAGTAAAAAGAACTTTTCTGTTTTTTCGCCAAAATAACGTAAAATAATTGTGATATCACGAAAAGGTATTTTTGAAAGCTTTAAAATGTATTTTTTTTTGTAATGTAGAGACCTTGAGATGTTCGAATTTAAATGTTTAAAACCGTTGAACGTTAAATTTCTTTTAAGAGGACCTTTAAATTGATTTATAGAAGGTATAAGAAAGTTTTTCAAAAGTTTATAGGAAAGTTTTTCAAAAAAAAATACAATTTAGAATAATGCATGAAATCTTTATTTGAATCGATAGTACGGTCGATATAATTTAATGTTTAAAGATTATTTTATACAAATGTTGACCTTGACTGCGCCTCAAATGGTTCATCCAATTAGTCCAATTTGATATACTCCTTCCAACATTTCGGTCGGTATCTCACGAGTAAATGCTTCAATGTTGTCTTCCAATGCGTCAATTGAAGCGAGCTTGTCTTTATAGACATGAGCTTTAAAATAGTCCCACAAAAAATAGTTTAGAGCAGTTAAATCGCACGATCTAGGAGGCCAATTGATCGGTCCCGAAGGTGAAATAAAATGTTCACCGAACTCGCCTCTCAATAAGTCCATTGTTGCGAGTGCTGTGTGGAAATTGGAACGTCTTCTTGAAACCACATGTCATGCAAGTCAAGTTCTTCCATTTTGGGAAAGAACAAGTGGGATATCATCTCACGGTAGCGCTCACCATTCACAGTTACGTAACGATTTCGTATCATCTTTGAAGAAGTACGGTCCAATGATGACACCAGCCCATTAACCCCACCAAACTGTGACTTTTTCTGGATGCATTGTTAGCTCTTGCAATGCTTCTGTCTGATATTCACTCAAAATTAGACAATTCTGCTTATGGACGTACCTGTTCAGACAAAAATGAGCTTCGTCACTGAACACCATTTTTCGGTAAAAAAGTGGATCTTCGGCCAACTTTCCAAGAGATAATTCACAAAAAATTGTACGTTGCATTAGGTAGTTCGGCTTCAATTCTTGCACCAGCTGAATTTTGATAGGAATCACACCCAAATCCTTCCACAAAATTGTCCACGTTGTTGAGTAACAGAGGCCCAATTGCTACGAACGGTGACGAATCGATAATTGATGGTCATCATTAACACTGGCAGATACATCTGCGATATTTTCTTCAATTCGCACTCTACGTAAGCGTGTTGGTGGTTTGATGTCCAACAATGTAAATTTGGTGCCAAATTAAGCCACAATAGCCGGAATAGCCGCTTCAGTGGGTCGATTAAACTGACCATAAAATGGAAGAAGCGCACGATGAACTTTTTTAAAAGAGCAGAAATTTTGATAATAAAATTCAATAATTTGCTGGTGTTGCTCGTTTGTAAGACGATTCATAATTAAATTATAGACCAAACTGAAAATGTTTGACAGTAAAACTAAACAAGAAACGTGCGTCAGCTTTTTAAACGTTGCCAAAAGATAAAAGCTAAAAAGTCAGCCCTTACTTTATATTTGATTCTACTTTAAAACAAATAACTTATAATTTGTTATAAAATACACATAAATAGTGAAATTGACATAGAAAACATACAAACATATATTTTAGGCTGGAATACATGACATATTGATAAGGATATGATTGAAAAATTTCATCCCATACAAAAAAAAAAGTCCGAGGAGTCACAACTATTGATTTGTGACAAACAGAAAAAGACATTGGAATTCTTTTGTTATAAATTAAGGTGAGTATTTAAGATTAGTCTAAACGTGTATGACTGTGCCTTGACACAAATACCAATAAAATAAGACCCCTTTAACAGAATGGCCTTAATGCTGGGTGTTACCAAATTGTTGAAATTGGTGCCGTGAAATGAGGCCAATTGAAATAATACCAACTTTTAAAAATTGTCTTTCTCGCACTTTGAAAAAGTGTAAAGAGGCTAATTTTCAGAAGTTAGACTTATTGCACTTTGACACTTCCTGGAACCTCCTGCTTGGGCACACTATATGACTTGGGATAGGTGCAAAATTGAGGTGCAAAAATGAATTAGCACCAATTTGGATTCAGTTCACTTTGTTTCAGTTTAATAAAACTAAATGTTGGAAAAAATCTCTAGGGCTTATTTTCGAAATTTGACTTAACTTCACTTGGCTGTATTTCACGGCACCGTTTAAGTTAAAATGAAACGAAATTAGGATTGTTTGAAATTGTTTGAGTTTTGGAAATTTTGGAAAGCTGGCTTATTTCATGGCCCCATGAATAAAATGATATTGATGTCTTTTTTTTAAATTAAATCTAAGTATTAGGTGGCAACAGTCTATTGAGAACTAGGGCCTAGGGCAGGGGCGAACGCAAGTAGGAATTTGGGGGCTTGTTAGTTGGTTGCATTCCATCCAGCAAAATATCAAAATATTGATATATGCTTAAGTCTTTTGGCATTTTAATGTTGGTTTTAAAATTTTGAAATAAAATGTCTCGTTACTTAATTTATTTCATTAGTTTGTTTATTTTTGACGTTTAATAGATTTAGAAACAGCTAAAACATAGGTTAAATTGTCTATGAATAACATAAACTTAAGTTCAATTTAGCAAAGACACAATCAGAACTTATCAAGGAACTATGAATGATGAAATGAAAATATGTCTTCGATCTAAAGGTTTAGAACGCATTCAAAATTATTATTTCTAGTATTTCATGGTCAGTTTAAGAAAAACGTGTTATTAACGTCCCATAGGAAGTTATTGTAATGGGTCCGACTTGTCAAATTAAATTTTGATATTTCTCGACGTTTCAAGGTCCCTAGAGTCGAAATAAAAGATTTTTAGAAACATGTCTGCACGTTCGTACGTCTGTACGTTCGCGATGTTTTTTTTGTCGTTCATAGCTCAAGAACCAGAATAGATATTTACTTCAAATTAATTTTGTTATACAGATAATAAAGCAGAAAAATGCAGAAAGGGCTCTCAAGAAAATTGATTGGGTGGTTTTTTAATTAACATTTTGGTTAACCCTAAATATCTTACGAACCAAAAACGCTAAAGACTTGAATAAAATGTTATATAATATATTGTAACGTGATATCAAACAAGTATATTTTTTGAAAAAAATCCATTTAACGGTTTTTTTATAAATCAAAAAACTGAAAAAAAAAAATTTGTCACCTCCAAAATTTTACGACTAAAATATGATTTCATCTCCAAAACAATTTTGTGCAACGAAAATTGATGTTTTTGACAACTGAGAAAAATCAAATTGACAGTTTTCTTACAAAAAATAAAAACCTAAAAAAAAAATTAATAAAAGTTGGTAAAATTGATTTTCGACTCAAATATCTTTTCAAAACTTTGAGATATTGGCTTTAATTTACTTTTATCTTTCAAAAAATATTGTTGTCAAAATTCAGTAAAATTTTGAAAAAAAAAATCGAATTGACAGTTTTTGCACAAAAAATTTAACAAAAATTGGTAAAAATTTACTTCCGACTCAAATAGCTATTCAAAAATTAAAAGTATTGGCCTCAAACTTATTTTATTTCACAGAAAATATTGTTTTCGATATTCAGTAATTTTTATATAAAAATCCAACAGTCCTTTTTTTCATAAAAAATAAAATTTACAAAAAATAGCACTCAAATTTGGCAAAATTGATTCGAGTATAGACAAACTTTTAAGCAAGACAAATCGACAGACGGGATATGAAGTTATCAGTGTGGGTTGCATCCCAGCATCTTTTTCAAATATATTTTTGTCTAAGTTATAAAAGGAGGATGAAATTATACTATGATTTAACGTTATAATACACATCCTTTCAAGATTATTTTAGATTGAATTAAATGTCAAAAAAAGTACATAGAATTGCTGATTTTTTTAAAGGCACAATCTGTATTAGGTACAAATATAGAAGAACAGTTGAGCTTTAACAAAAATACCTTAAAGCTGTGTCTAGACGCTCAATAATATTTTGCAATATCAAATATATATTATTGTGCAATATTTGATATTGCACAGAAACAAAATAACGGTTTCTTCTAGAGCAATACAAAAATATTTATTATATTTAAGGAAACCAAATTAAGAATAAAAATGTTAGTGGAAATTTAAGAAATCTATCGGTTCATTTTTGAGAAGATTCGAATTTTCGAGTTTTAACCAAAAAATTTGTATGGGGACTACTGTTATCTTATCTGTAGTCTTAAAAAAACGTATAACCCGAATGGTCTAAAAACCTTTATTTACAAATTTGAAATCAATCAGCCGAATGGTTTGGGCTGTATTATTGTATAAAATATTGAATCGTTTGCTGCTCCTAGCCAATATGTGCAAAATATTGCACAATAATATAGAGGGTCTAGGAACCGCTTTAACTATCTTTTATTACTCAAGCTAATTATTTCGACAGCCACACAAAAAATCACGGTTTTCAACTGATAACATTTCCATACCTCAATAACTTGAAATTCCTGTCAATCCACCTAAGAATATGAGACCAATTTCTCACGTTTACACTTTTCACCAAAATTGAGTCATATCCTAAAACAAAGCACCATAATTATTTTGCTGTCTTGTTTAAAATATTATTGCATAGTTTTAGGTGTTGAATTCGATAACCATCATTTATGCACACCACATCCGCTTCCTCTGCTGCTATCTGTTGGAATTTCTCCCACCAGTTTTTTCGTGCTCTGATTGCTCGATTTAATATTTATTGGACTTATATTTTATACTAATAATGGCATCAATTTGATAAAACATAATCTTTATTTTGTTATTAAGTAAATGTTTCAAAAAATAACTTACCCCATAGGTGTCATTATGATCTCTTCACTAAAAAACGATTATTTTCAAACACTAAACACTACACAACACATATAATTTTAATTTTTTCACATAAGGCGACTAAAAAGGAAACACAGAAAAAGAAAATTTAAATACTGACAAAAATAATTTATTTAAATAAAACAAAATGGTTTTTAAAACACTCACTGCGCACTCGTAATGCGGAAACACCTATCGCTCTTTAAATTTGAATTTAACGACTTTCTTATAACGGCGGCGGCGGCGTGCGGCGACAACGAATAACAGAATTTACCAGACCACTTCCGACGAAGAGCAAACATGAAAAAAGGAATTAACAACGAAACGGTATTATTGATATGAGAGAATCGAATTTTATTTTCACGATAAAATCACTTTTTAGTCGGAAAATTAATATTTTTATTTTGGAAAAATGATCCACGCGTATAAATTAACAATTATTTTATAAATTTACTACCGAATACTTGGAATTTAATGCAAAATTATTAATTTTTTTTTAAGATCGCGGAGACGAAGTAATTTGTTTAAGCTCGAACTGCACTCTAATTAAAACTAAACCAATGGAATAGAAGAGAGGAGGGCATATTTGCAGAAGCTCAGCTTACAGGGTGAATTTGAACGAAGGAAAGAATTTGAAAAATGGAAATGCACTTTTTTGGAAAGTTTTGAGTGTAGGTGTGAATAGTATGGCAATAGTTGCATTGGCATTAAATTGTTGTTGTTTAAAAGTGCATTTATTTAAAAGGAAAATATTGAACGAGATGACAGGATGAGGTGTAATTTTTCTTTGAAAATAATAAAGGCCAATTAAACAGGTACTTGAATAATTTAAAAAAAAATAAGTTCAAGACGGACTGAAGGCATAAATACAAATCGGTATTTAATGCAGTGATGTAATGATCAAACATCGAAATATATAATTTGTCAGTGTTAACTATTTTTAAATCATTAACAACACTTTAACATAAGTAAAGTGCACGAAAAAAGGTTAGAACATTTTAAAATAAAATCAATAAAATACTAGGACAAAAAACGTAGTTTAATTTGAAGTGCGTGGAATAGTTCCCAATCTTCCCGGCAGTTGATGGCTGATAACAATTTATCAGTTGGTGTTCTTTGCGTTCAGCAAACTTTAAGTCGTTCCCAACATCTGAAATGAAATGAAGCGTAAACTAATGCTGTCGCCAGGTAATATTGAATGTCGCGAATAGTAGGTACGCTTTATACCACATTCAATGGACGAACCAATTGCGGAAAATGATTTTTTCCGACGAAAAAAAATTGTATGTGGACATTTTAGATGGGTTCTCGTGTTATTGGCACGATTTTCGCACCGAAGCAAATTTTCAGCAAGCGCCAATCTAGCGGTGTTTTCTTCATGGTTTGGGGTGTAATCGGATATCTAAAAAAGATGCCTTTGTCGTTTATTAGCACCAGATTGAACGCAATACAATACCAGGAGATGGTCAGGATTTATTTCCAGGCCAGGTCAACTTTGGTCGAGTTTGAGCGGTGTGAAACAAATGTTTTTGGCAATTGGCCTACAAAATCACCGGATATGAACATTATAGAAAATGTCTGGTCAATTATGACTCAAAAAAACAATAATAAAGACGAGTTGAAGAAAGCCCTCACGGCGGCAGAGTGACAAAACATCCCGCACGAGGAAATCCAATCACTATATGACACTCACCCGCGTCGAATAATCGAAAAACATGATGCCAAAAGGAAATAGACAAAATATTGGCTGCAATTCAACAAAAAAAAGTGATTTTGAAACCAAAACTGAAAGTAGTTCTCAAGTAGTAGCTCAAGAACCAGAAGAGATATCGGCTTCAAATAAATTTTGTTATACAGATAATAATGCAGAAAGATGCTGAAAGGGCTCTCAAAAAAAATTTACTGGTGATAGTAGTTTAAAAAAAGGTGAAAACTTTGGCTACCAAACAACTATTTTAATTTAAAAAAAAAGATCCAATAAACTTATTTTTATAAATCAAATAAGAAATATTGTTTTCACCATTAGGCAAAATTTTAAGAAAAATCGAACTGACGGTTTTTTGAACAATAAATAAAAACCTAATTAAGACATTACTCAAATAACTTTTCAAAACTTTGAGGCATTGACTTTAAACTAATTTTATTTTATAAAAAATATTGTTGTCAAAATTAAGTAACATTTTGAGAAAAATGGAATTAACAAATTTTTAACAAAAAAAAATTAAAAACCTAAAAAATAATTAACATGAGTAAGTGAAAATTGATTTTCGACTTAAATATCTTTTTAACACTTTGAGATTTTGGCTTGAATCTAATTTTATCTAATGAGAAATATTGTTTTGAACATTCGATACAAATTTTTGAAAAATCGAATTGAAATTTTTTTAAGAAGAAATAAAAAGCATTTTTAAAAGTTGTTAAAAATTGAATTTCGGCTCAAGTGTCTTTTCAAAAATTAAAAATATTGGTTTCAAACTAATTTTATCTCACATAAAATATTGTTTTCAGTGAATTGTTGATAAAAATCCAACAGTCCGTTTTTTCAAAAAAAATAAAATCTACAAAAAACGGTACGAATATTTGGTATAAATGATATCACATGAACAATAGAAGGTATTGACTTCATATTAATTTCATGCATTCAATTTTTATTTGTTTATATAGGAAATAAAAACTTTTAAGAAACTCTACCAAAGTTACTATAAATTGGTTAACGACAAACTAATTTCACGACTATATACCTTTACTTGGTTACTTTAAGATCATTTATCGTCTTTTAAAAACTTTATAAACATTACTATTTTTCTATTTAATATAGGTAACAACAAATAAGGCTAAAAGCTGAAAAACGTTATGTAGAAAATACCTAATTTTTGTGTTTGTTTAACAATTTTAGACAGCTGTTCAAACATAAAAAATAATCGTAAATTAGGTAATCAGTGGGCAGATTCAAACGACATAAGGAAGTTGTAAGTAAGGCAAGTGCTTTTGGTATCTGATTGGTCAGCTGCCAAAAACCTTCCAATTAAAGCAATTTT
Source organism: Eupeodes corollae (assembly GCF_945859685.1). NCBI lineage: Eukaryota > Metazoa > Arthropoda > Insecta > Diptera > Syrphidae > Eupeodes > Eupeodes corollae. Next base: position 1,546,065 of record NC_079149.1, on the reverse strand, counting down.
ATTGGAAATTTGACTGGAAAATTATTCAAGAAAAATCTCGCTAAATGTCAAAAAGACAGATAATCATGTTTGCTTTCAACTGAAAGAACACTGAAATTTATTACTTAGTAATTTATTTATTTTCTGCACAATTCCATTTGAAGCGTTGTGTAAAGGGGGTTCCTTGTCAGAAAGGAATAAGGAGTTTCTATTTACAATTCAAAATAAAATAAATGTATTAGGCGATTTTGTCAATAATAATATTGTTGGTACTTTCTGAAATAAAAAGATTGTCAAGTAAAGTTCCCAGTTTGAAATTAATGACAACTTACAAAATTACTAGCTGCTTGGTCTTATTTTTCGTTTAAAGAATTTAATTTACTGCAAATGAAGTCCCTTATGTTGTCTGAACCTGTCTAGTGTTCAGTGTTTATTTGTTAACCCATTTGAGTATACCTTATTCCTGTTTTTCTTAAACACCAGAAACCTAAGAATTTATTTTACATTCAAGCTTTAAAAAGAAAATATGTCAAATGCCTTGCATTCTTGTAAACTTATACATTTGTATTATGGATGCGTTTTACTTTCGAAAATATCCAAAAAGGTTAACTTTTAACACGTATTAAAAGAACAATTTAGGATCCTGGTTTCTATCTGGATCGATTTCAGGAACCTACAAATTAGTTTTCATTATATGAAGGGTAGATGGCTATTTTGTGGTGCAAATGGTAAGGTAATGTAAACCTTAGTTGAAAAAAAAAGCTAGAAAATTATAATAATTAAAACGTTGACCTTATGTTTAATAAGCAAAAATGAGATAGCTTTAAGAAAGTTGGTGTTTTTTTTTAAACTTAAGATATTTGACAGATAGCTTCGATTTTAACCTAACATGTTTCCATGTTGTTGATTTGTGGCATTTTTGCTTTATTTTTCAAAAATTGGAAGCGTTGTTCTGCTGTTGAAAGATTTTTTATTAGTTGTCAAACTTTACTTAGCACAAATGTTTACATAATTTTACATTTTCAACTGTCAAACCATGGACAAAAAGTATTGTGATTTTTCATACAGTTAAAACTTAATGCAAAAAAAGAGAATACATATTTGTATTTGTTGACAACTCTGGTATTCCCGGCCGGCGTTGTTCTTTGGAAAAGTCCGTAATATTTTGAGATACCTAGTTTACTTATCTACTCATTTTTCATTGCTTCATAAAAACATATAAGTGTCAGTCCAAATATACAAATAAAAAATGGATTTAATTTAATGAAAGTTACTTAAATTATCCTCAAGTAATGTTTTCCAAATTGAAAAATTCTATAAAACATTTCAGTTATATGCACGGATTGGATAGATCCTTTCCTTATACTCGTACAACCCACTCATGCAATACATATACTTCATAAAAGTAAACCATCATTTAAATCAATATCCTTTGGGAAGGTCTACCTACTTATGAGAAATTGAAGTATGAATATCCTGATGATATTAATTTATGAACAAACCTGCTATAAAGGTAGATATTGATGTTCAATGTTCAAATTTATATCGAAACATTCGAAATTCCAAAAGAAATTGGCATCGTTCAATACCCAGGTTTAATGAACACATAAATGTATATATATTTTGTATAGGTTAACCCACAGTGGGTCGACACTGACTCCGACTTCGACTTCGATTTCGACATCGACATCGGCACTGACATAAAGAGCTTTACTACCATGTATCATGTATGCGCATTATGACATGGAAGTCAATTTGTTTTCAGGACAAAAGTCGATCGATATCATGTTTCAGGAATAAACCAACTCCCTCCCGTTGCTTCTCATACCTTAAACCCATTCGCATCTACTCCATATCCCTACAAAGTTCGAATTCTCGTTTCTCCCATCAATTTGTGAACCCAAAAATTATCCTGAATCTTCTGGGTATAGGTATAGATATGGAAAAGACTGAAATCGTTGAGAATTCGATTTCAGAATTTTCAACCTCATTCACAATGCTGCCTCGACAGAGCTTCAAGGAACCATATACGAGTATGTAGTGCCTTGCTTGATGTACCTACCAACAATCTCACTAAAAATAAAGGACGACCAATTCTGAGCAAATATATACCAAGCCCGATATATGTAGGTACTATAGAGACCGGGGCAATAGAAAACAGAGCTCCTTTTAGTCAAGTCTATGTGATGTTGACAGTTATAAACTTTTTGTGCCTTTTTGCAGGATGGCTTCGGCTTGGTTATAATGGTTGCACACTTTGGTACATCAGAGTGAATTTTAAACAATAGGACCGCAGTAACGGATCGGTATGGCGTCGTCGATGGCAGTGGCGATGGAGATGGTGATGGGTTGGATAGTTTAAGGTTTGGGTGTGGGGAACACGGTCTCAAAAAAGGCCCTGAGGAACTGCTCGAACCGATTCAATGGAAAACATCAAACGTGTGTTGAATTCCCAAAATTTTTAATTGACAGACGATGCTTTTGTTTCAATAAGGAGACAAATGGATTGCTTTTATGCTGCGCAAAGCGAATCAAATTGATTTTAACTGAACAAAAAAACTCAGCATGTACTCGTTCATAACTGTTATATCGACCCTATATTTTTTAGGGTCTGGCTTTATATTAAAAATCACATAAAAGATGGTTAATGTTATAAAATAAGTGATTTAAACATCTTGCAAAAAAAATGACAAGTCTAGATTAAAATGAAAAACGCAAAAACCGAAGAACAGAATGAAAAATGCATCTTTTCGGACTTCTGGATGAGACAGAGGTGTTGATTTCCATAAAAGCTTTGATGTTTTTCCAGAAAAACTAAAAGAAAGCTTGACCTGAAATTGGTAAAACAAAAATCAGCACTAGTGAGGTATCTGCTCGGAGAATTCTGAAACTTTATACAATTCTGAGAATTTTTTGCTTCGAGTTATTCTTCAAACAAATTGTTCGAAATTTGTTTCAGCATGTTTTGTAACGAAGCCTGCTAATTGCGTTGAAGTGCCATTCAAGCGAATTTTTATGTGCAATTTTCTACAGTTAAATGAAAATGCTTTTGTCCAATTCTTCAGACATAAGTTCTTAGCGGAACAAGCTAAAAATTAAAGTTTTAGAAATGTGTTTTAAATTTTTGTTTAAAGTTAAATTTCAAACGAAAAAACAAGCACGCAAATACACGCTCCTGCGGTCTGGTGAGTATTTGACGCATTGGCTCGGACGGTGTTTAATCTGGAGGCTCAATTTTAATTGACTATTTTTACATTTGTGGCCTTTTATCAGCAATTACGAGGCAAAGTAGTTAATTTTTTCGGGCTAATCGGCCACTTTACATATTCTTACAGAACAAAAATCCAGCAGCGAACCGTAACGTAAAAATATGCTACTACCTAACGTTTTCTTCAATAAATCAAGTGTGGCACGAGCTTCGTGGCCACAATCTTGTTAAACCAAAGCTTCTGCACATCATGGTTTTTCATTTGATATACCGCTCAAAATTGACTGTAACGTTCTGCCACAATAGTTCTTTACAGAAGTTCAGACAAATTGTTCCAGGATCTCATATAGCGCACCAAACAGTCTGAAACACTGAAAATATGTGAAAGCAATAAGGACAGGGATTGACAATTTGGAAAATCAAAAAGTTAAATTTGAATACATTTAAATTTTACTTATTGTATTAACAAAACATCTTAGTTAAAAGTTCCTAAGGACATTCTACCCCTTTTGTTACTTTTGTCCTTCAAATGTTTTTTGTTTTAAATAATTGCCTTTATTTTTTTAGTTCTTATTTAAACGACTCTATCCAATGTTATTATTTCGGAAAAGTCTTTTCTCAATTTAAAATAAACAAACTACATTTTTGTTTACATTAAATTTAATTAGAAGCAAGTCCACTTCCACCACCATCATCGCCTACGCCCACTCAAACTCATAGTTGTACCCAAAACCATAACCAAATCATGTGTTTCACAGACTAACACCTTTTCTCATGGCAAAAACCTTCTGATTTCTGAGATGTGTTTTAAACAAACCAATTTTCAAAGAAAACAAATTAAAATCCTCCAATCCGTGACACCAAGTTGCTCATCTTCTTCCCTCGCACCAATTCCAATCCCAATCTCAATCTCATCCCAACCCAAACATCAAATCACAATTTTCTTCCGCACGGATACCCCTTTACCCCAAGGGTTTCCTTAGCGATGGTGGTGGTGATGGCGATGAAAATAAACGGAGGGTGGCGGGTGGTTTTCTTGATTATTTGAATAAACTTTACTTCTATTGTCCGTGCGTCGTCTTCGGTCGTCGCGTCGCTGTTGCGAGTCAAGTCATTTCGGTTGGTTTGGAAATGTACTCTTTGAGATAAGAAACGGAACAGGAACAATATTCTTCATCTTCCATCTTCATATATAGATCTTTTTTTTATCTTTTACCATCGCCATCTCGATTTTCAACACCCAGGTCTGTGGCGTTGGCGTTGGCATTGGCGGTAGATGGCGACGGGTTTCGCGTTTCTAGGTTTGTGTTCTTATAACTTTTTGCTTCTCGCGCTGACTTTAATGCGCTATGCTGCTGTGTTGGATGGAAATGGAATTATATTGTCTCAGTCTCAGAAGTGGAATAAAATCTTTTCTTATGCTTGTTCCTGGTTCCTAGTTCCTGTTCTTTCTACATTCTTCATTGTCGTCGTTATCATCAACGAACCTCCCAAAGGCAGGATAAGGATAAGACTTAACGGAGTGGAACGGGCAGGGTGAATATAATTGAATTTATCAACACGTTTCTTTGTCTTCGCAATGAATTACTCATCTTATCTGTCAGCCCCAACCCCTCCCGACCTCTCTTCGGCTCTTGCCTTCCCATAAGATTTTCTTTTTCTTTCTCGATGCGAAGAAGTTGGTATGATATTTTTCATTGCTAGGCCAGGCCAGAGTAGGGCAGGCTCTAGCTAACTATGTAGGGTAGGTATTTGCTTTCCAGAATAAGGAACAAGGATAAAGACTTAAGTTTGAATTTGAGTCTATTTGTATTTTGTGCGCTTGAATTGAATTTTCACAAATTTCAATATTTGCACACGAAGTAGGTGATGGCGATGGGCAGATTTTCCACAGAATGATAAGATTTAATGGAGTATTATCTTGTCTTGTCTTACGTATAGTATAGCTATCTATAAAGGTATAAGGATTTTAATGGAAGACTAAAACCATCAAGAGAGAACAAGATAATGCGGCAGCAGGGGTTTGGAAAAACAATTGAAGGAGAAAATTAAAAGCAATTTAGTGGCAAGGCAAGGCTATGGAAAATATATTAAAAGTATAAAGAGAAGCTACCTAAGTCATTCAAATTCAGAGCCAGAGCCAGAGCCCTATTCTAGAGATCCAATTAGTTGTTTGATGGTTTTATGATTTGGAATATAACATCGGTAATAAGAGACATAAATGTTATAACCAATTGCAAGGAACTCAGCAATCAAGGAATGTTATACATTTCTTACAGTTGGTTTTGGTTTGGACTTAAAAATAATTTAAACAAAATTATAGTTAGGTCCTGCTCACAACCTCAACTGATGCATATTTTTCTTGTTTAAAATTATCCAAAATAAGTATAGAAAACTTTTCCACAGTTAATAATGAATGACTTTTGTTATTTTTGTGAGTTTAAAAAATCGGCTAGGAATCTAAAATGTAGACTGTAGGTTTTAAACATTTTATAAAAACTTTTAAAATCAACATTTAAAAGTATTTTTCGAATAAATTATGATTTTATATGAAAATTTTGAAATTTAGTATACGTAGAATAAATGTGAAGTCATTCCAATCCCTATACAAAAAAGGATCGTAACAAAATCTCGCTTAACAAAAAGTGCTACAAACTTTTATATCTGAAAAAATGTTTGTTTTTTCAGGACAAATATATTTGGACCAAATTTGTTTCAATTTTTTAAACTTTTCCGCTGAAATAGTGACTTAAGTTTTTAAGTCTAAGACTAAGGCTAAGCATTCAAGTTTAAAAGGAAATCTCATATGAACTTTCTCAAAAGCTTGTAAAACAAAACTACCCAGCCAACAAAAGTTTTAACATAAGACCCTTTCAGGCGTTAGAAAAGATTCCCAATGAGAATTAACAAAGCGCCACAAAACAGTTTTGAGCGCTATAATCAATGCCAAAAAGAGAGCCTGCTTATAATTGAATCGGTTTACAATTTGTGTTATAAAAACTTGACGTATAACTAATAAATTGTGGTGATAATTTATTAATCATTTATTTTATCTTAAATTCAAGTTAAATTGGAATTATTTTCCAGTAGTTGTTCAACCTGGTTATTGTGTATAAGACAGTGACGAAAAAGCATTCCTTTTAACTTTTTCAAACACAAATTTCTTTTTTATCTGTTTGCCTTATATACGCCACCTTCGTTCTTGTTGATTCTTACGATTGAGGGTAGGTTAGAATATTATTATTAATTACTTTTGTTGATAAAACTTTTGATGCAACGATGGAGTTGTTTGTGGGGTGTATACCCCAAAACAAATTTTAAACCATGAATTTTATACTTAGTCTTATAGATTCTCACGATTTCATAAGACCTTAATCGATACAGTGATGCGTACTCAAAATATACAATTAACAAAAAATTCGGTCACGTTAATTCCCATCAATGTTTATATTGTGCTGGATTTCGGTACACCGGATTTTGTGATGTAAGATTTAGTAACCAACCTATTGTAATTACAGCAAATTGGAATCTTTTAGTACTTTTATAATCAGTTTGCCATAAAAAGCAGTTGGAACAGACATTTTTATTTTTTAAAGGGATCCCCACGAATGATGTACAAATTTTAATAATTAGTTAATAACACACTAAATATCATGTCAAAGAAATGTTTCTATAGATTCACATTAAAATCACGAACATATAAATTGATACTTAACTTAACATTTGTTTCTTAGCATTCGAATATTATACATAATGTTCAACATTTCCTTGGATTGACGCTTCTAGGAATATATTCCATACATTTAAATCTACATATTTTTGAATATTTAATTTCCATATAAAACTAACTTCAATTTTCATACTTAACTTGCAGTATTAGGACATCTAATCCTTTTATTATATTATACTATATATGCATTGACCAATGTAACAAGAACTGCATATGTACATATTGAACAATGAACTGAACATATTCCGAACTAACGATTATTGAACAAATTCCATTAGCAACTTCCATTTTCATTAAGCAATTCTATCATGAAAAATAATGGTCATGTACTCTTACACACCCGATTTCATATGAAGAAGCTTTGTAAACTACACTTTTGGCAATTTCCTTTAATTCGATGAAAAAGCATTAAACTATTCGATTACATACATGATGGGTTATAAGATAAACACTGAAAAGTTATCCTTCTAGATTCCTCTTAGTTTATAAAATATAAGAGGTGGTAATTTTACAGGACGAATATAGGTATATGACCAATAAGTTATATAGATATTTTGCTCTAGGAGTCGATTCATTAGAGCATTTTGTATGAACTGAACATCATGTATAAGATTTTGAGGATTTTTTAATAAGATTAAAACAGAATTTTAACATAAGTTTGATTTTTTTTGTACTCGGGAGAAGTTTATATAACATTATTTCAAAATTTGGAATGATCTAGAATACATATATGGATTCAAATGTTTTTGGATGCACTTAAAGTCACATAGAAATGTATTGTTCAAATATGGCCCTAAACATAAGCAAATTGTGATAGTTTAATCGGAAAAAATGTGTTGAAAGATCAACAAAAAACATAATTTCTCCAATGCAAAGTTTGTAAGTCACTTTGCATAAGCAACATATATAAGTACGTTTTGAAAATATAAACACCAGATTAAGACTTGGCAACAGAAAAGTCTGTTGTTTGACTTAACATCCAAAATAAATGAAGCCACGATAAAAGATCTCAATATTACATTTGTATCCTTGGTTTTTTCAAAAATATCCGCAGTTATCGAATCAACATCAATTTCTATTGTTTGCAGATGCAAATATTCATCTATACTTTTTGGATTGATTCCTTTTTTTCTATCTACGGTTTGGTATGTCTCTGGATGGCAGTCACTCACTAAACCACTCCATCATTGCACTGAATTGTGTTTTACCAGGCATGGAACTCTGAATATAGAATGAACTCTTTTCTGGCAGCATTCTACCGTTATACGTATACTTAAGTAGTGCAGCGCATATCCTGCTGTTAGTTCGTTTTTCTAACTATTTTACATGTTCCCACTCATCACACGTCCGTACCTTACCCATGCTGGTATATCTAAGAGTACATATATGTACTGTACATAGTCTGTAGGATTTTCTCTTCCTTAAATGTGATTCTAACCAGAACCGTTTACGACAGGTCCAAAGGATAAGTTCCAGCAGCTTTTCAAATCCGAATCCGAACGCCAGTAGCAGAGAGCTCTAAGCAGTGTCTGGTGTTCCATATATTTTTCTTGTTTTTTGTTTTTTTTTGTTATTTCTACTCTAGAAAACTCTGCTCTTCCGAAGCTCCACGGCACGGTTAGAGGTATTCCCTCACGTACCATCCTGGAAACAACAATTGTAATGATAACTGACACAGTTGGTGAGGGAAATGATTTAAAAGGGATGTGCACGTGATGCTGAAACATCTTGCGAATATTGATCAATTCCGGATGTGAAAAAATCGTTTCTGCTGCTTCTGCTGCTACTAGTGATGCTGCTTCTCGGGCTGTTTTACCTAAAGGTTGTGGCTGGTTGTGCGAGATGCGATTCAAATGATGATACGTACGACGAGGCAAGGAGCGAGGAACGAAGCTATGGTGCAAATGATATCGTTTCGTTTGAATTTCAATGATTTGTTAAGTGAATTCTAAATTGTGGAGCTTTTATAAGAAAAAAAAGAGCTAAGAGTGTCAAAGCTATATGCGTTGAAACAGATGTACCGATAAAATAATTGAGAAGAAACGAATTTTTTCTTATCACGGATTTAAGAAGAAATATGTGGTCGAAAGAAGGAAGATAGTTTTTTTTCAACTTAACAGAAAGTTTTCTAGTATTTAAGACTTTAGGTAGTGTAAAATAATTGATATCAACGATATGGAAAGATGTAATATTGGAACAGAAATAGGTTACACAAAGTTTAACAAATGAAAGAAAATGAAGCTGACAAATGTTCAGCATACTTAAGAAACTGGTTTGGAAAACAACGTCAATCAAATGACCTCCTTCAACTTATATAAAAAGCAGCAGAAATTCTGCCTAACATTAATGAACATATCGAGCGCTATAGCTGCTATTTCGGCTCTTATGTAAGCATTGAGTTCGTCAATGTTATCCAGCATGTTGGCTTAAATATTACTTTTTAAATACCCAAACAAGGAAATATGGTACTAAACCCTTTTGTCAGAAATGTGTTTGATGAAGATGAAAAATTACGTAGTTATTAAATGTTAAAAAAGGATACATCCAGATGTCACATCGTCTACGTAAAATCAGCAAGATATCAATTGACAATTGATATATCACAAAGTTCAACAATTGAAAAACTAATTATAAAGTTTGTTTAAAATTTAGAATGATTCAAAATATTGTAAATGAAACATTACATAATTTTAGAAGAAATAAAGTTAAATAGGCCATTTTCGATATGTTTAGTTTTTACCAAATTTCATTGAGTGTGTCCCTTGACTTGAAAAATTTTGCGGTCGACTGCTTTCACAATAATATTAAAATTCTGTGTACATAACATTATTTAAAGTTTTTTAAAGCTCTTGAAACATTCTTGAAGTTAAATTTCCAATTCGGAGTAAATTTGAAACATTAAATTTCATAAAGAAAGGTTTTTCAGTGAATGACAACAATATCTTTAATTCTCATACTCATACACTGCTCATTAATGTCGTCCTTTTTTGCTTTGACATAATGATACAGTACATTCTTTTTGAAAAACCAAAAAAAGGCATTAAAACAAAATTTGACCATCAAAGAAATTATAGCATATCATCATGATGGTCGTATCCTAGATGCTTAAATCCTAGATGCTACAGTGTTCTGGTTCTCTGCGTTCTATTCTATATATACCTCTTATGCTCGTCTAAACTCATTACTGTTTTAGCCGTCCATCATGATAGAAATTATTCAACTTCACACTCAACTAACACTGAGTCCAACACAAAAACTTTGTCGTGATATCATCTGAATGTGTGTTCCTCTTATATATTCTCTATGGATACTACCCAGATGATAGGTCCAGCCATAAGGACGATTCATCATTGCCCAAGAGAAAATGAGAAAATGTATGGCAAACTATATGATAACTGGACCAAACCATGTTGCTCACTATCGCAATCTAAAGTGTAAGGATTGCAAGGACTTCTAACATAACATCGCACTGCTCACAGTACCCACTACCCAGGACTATGTTCTGTACAATTTTAATTAAATAAATTAATTCGAGATGAGCAAAGCAAGTCCAGGAAGGCGGAATAGACGAGCTAGTTTTAACAGGTACTTGGTTATATCCCCTATAGACATCAACATGTTCAATTTGATGAATCTCTGCAGTGTCTATGATAAAGGGGATCTTTATGATGAGCTCTGATGGTAGAATCTAGGTATATCAGACTCGTATCCCGTGTACATAGCTACATATATAGAGGAAGGAACTGGGCAGTTAAATTTTATTCTGTGATGTGCAGGTGTAGATCGCATTTATGTACGTTTATTGCAACCACAATTTTAGTTTAAAGGGATTTAACGATACGAGAAGAGCAGAACCATGCCATAAGTTACATGTCATTCTGTGAGTTGGATTTTGTTTTAAGCTTTATAGTCCTTTTAATGCGTAAAATAAGAGATTTTAAATTATTTTTTTGTATAATTTTATTACAAATGGCATGGTTAGATTAATTAAGGTGGTTTGGCTACGGTATTAACTTTAGAATGCAATGATTTTGTAGAATAAGTGCCAATTTGTAGTACAAATATGCACAAAGGCTTTTGTAATCGTAGAAAACAATAAAGGTTTTTAATAGATAGCCTCACTTTATGTCTCAATGAAAGGTGTAAAGTTTTAATGTTTTGGATTAGGGCCTTGCGAAGGTTTTTATATTATTTTAAGATTAATTTTGAGCTTTAGGTTGAATTGTTTGTACTATTTGATAGCTAGATATTAAAAAAGACAAAGAGTTATTCTCGGGAATAAAATTTCATCGTTAAACACAAATTCAAACCTGACTGATGTTTTTTACTGCGAACAAGCCAATTAACTTTACCATGAAAAATTAATTGTGATTAGTACTAAATTTAACATAACTTGAGAATTATAACTCATAACCTTAAAATTACTAGACATATTAAGTAAGCTTTGGCGTTGAAGACATTCTAAGGTTTTATTCTATTAATTAGGGTTTTAGAGGATTTGGTTTAAATAACAAAAACTAAGTTTGAGGAAGTACAACATTTTAATTGTTGGCATGTTAACAACTTCGGATCAACCCCAACCATATCAAAATGTCTAAAATCTATCTATACTAAGTTGCAGTGTCTAAATTTTGTAAAATAAGTTCAAATTTCACTTGTGAAATAATTTTTTCTTTGTAACATTATGTGTGTCAAAAATTCTATCTCGCGTTAGATAATGTTTTACCCTTTAGAATATTTGGATTCCTTTTTACAAAATCCATTTTATAAAAGTGCTAAAACATCGGTAATGTTAAAATCAGGAAAATGTGTGCAGAAAATTTCACACACAAATATTCATTTCAATTCTCAAAAAGGCGTTAATATTCTATAATTAGGAATTGGTGGTTTTGAATTAACACGAGTCGAGTATGATGTTATTTTAATGAGAGATACAATAGACGACTTTTCTTCGAAATCCGTTATGTACAAATTTTTGAATCCATCACTGATGAACCTTCCTCTAATTGAAATACAAATTCGTCCTGCACCTACACACATATGTACAAAGGAAACGTTGCCATTTTCGCTACAACATTAGGTATGAGAATTATTTTCGCTATGGGATCGTAGGAGTTTTGGGTAACATTTTTGAAAATCATCCTGCCCCAGGATATGGCAAATAGCTGCAATCTAAACACCAACATGGACTGAACATAGATGGATACCCTTTTTATGACTAAACAGTGTTGTTTACCTCTTTCGGGATTAGTGCAGTGGAAAATCAAATTCAAATCGAACTCAACTGAGAGAACGACGACGACGGACGATGGACGCCCCGTTGGCGTGACGGGTATGTTGTGATGTCTGAACACGCGAAATCACAAGCAGAAAATCGAAAATGGAGTAGGCATAGTTGGGTGTCATGGATTTGAGGTGGATTAAGCGGTAAATTGGCTCGTCGCGTCGTCGTCCACGGTACGCGGGAAAGGTGGAGGAAAATTCGGTCGCACAGCATTTACATGTACCGAAAATCCCTCAGCGACGACGAGGACGAGACTTAGCCATCGCAACGTGCATTTAGTCATATAGGGATCCATTAGTGCTGCATTTGCATTTGGGAAATTATTTTTTGCTAGAATGCGTTCGGGTGAAATCATCCGCGTGTTACTGGCACGCGCGCTGCCTTCTGACAGTTCAGACGGACACGATGTGCATTTGGTACAAATTTGCGTGACGATGACACGTTGCTATTTGAATTGATGTGGACATAGCGTTTTCCAATTCATTTCGCCAGACGAGAATTTTAATGGCTTTATCTATATCCCATCCTTATATTGTTTCTCCCTCTGCTCTCTGTAACGTCAGACCTTAAAGTTATATGCAATAAAAATGAATTTAAAAAATCAATCTATGGAGAAATTCAGTTTCAGTCATAACAAGTTCTTCAATTTATCTCCTAGCCAAATTTGCATAAGACATGCTACATTTACCCATCATCCTCCATCACCCCCAGTTACTTGCCACTGGTCCTGGACCAGGGCCCAAAGTTTAACTCCATATACAATCTAATCACAGAGATTGCGACATAAAAACTCCATTTCTTCCCTTCTTTACATTTTGTCCCCAGAGCAACAAATGAAAGTGTCAAATACGAACCTGTAAAAGCCAAAAGCACAAGAGAACATTTATTATGCCGGGGGATACGAAAAAAAGGATATCATTGAGTTGGGAGTTGGGCGTGTGTCGTTTTGTGAGTATACTTTCGTTTGTACAGGAGATGGAGAATATATAAGAATAAGAAAATCATACCCGGTCACAATTCAATGGAGATTCTCGGGTATGAAAGTTTGTAACTCCTCCATAAGTTGTCCTGGAACAAGGCAAAAAGTTAAAGCTGAACAGCAGCGCGGCAGGGAATCTTGAAAATATTTATGTAAACTGCGTTCTCTCCGAAACCCCTTACAACTTCCCTAAAAAGCAAAAAACACCAGCAAAACAAAAAAAGGAACACGCCTTTCAGCCACGACAGTAAATAATAAAAGTGGAAAGTTTTATTCGACTAAAAACGAGCACAAGACCATGGAGTCTTGAAAAGAATCACTCAAGTGGAGGCGAGGATTAATCCTTTAGCGCCGTTAACTCCCAGAGAGATGCTCGCTTTGGGTTGGTTTTCTTTCTCCAGATTCTCTTCATTTAAGATTTTTCATTTCCATCCCAATTTTTTCTTCTTTCAAACATTACCTATTTTTTATTTTGTGTTTTTTTTTGGAAAAGATTTTTCGTCTCGGAGTTTCAAGAGATGAGTTAATTTTTACTTTTTCTCCAGAAGTGCTTAAGGACGTCGCTCGTCGGTTCTTTGGGATGTTGTAATATGCCATGAGAAAAAAAAAAGGTTTTCTTACATTTTCAACAAAATGCGATGTTTTATTTTTTGTTCTTATTATGGTTGTTTTATTACCAGAGAATTCAGGAAGGAGAGATGGTGATTTTCTTGATGATGGTACTCGTATAATATGATAAATATATATATAAATGGAAATGTGCTTAACTTGTTTTAATATACTTCAAGGTTTTCTTGTATAATTGTAATGAGATGTAAAAAACAATCAACTTTCTGTGATATTTCAAGTGTGAAAAATGGCTTCTTTGTTCAGCAACAACAAAAAAAAGAAAAATAGGTTTTCATGTTAAACAAATTACATTGACGCAATTTTTGTTGTTTTCTTTTAATATTAAAAGTCTTCTATGTAAGTCGTTAGGAATGCGAAACATAAAGACTTTGCCTTTGTGATAATTTGTACCCTTTTAACTTTTCCTTTCTTGTGAACAAAATGTTTGTGCCCTTGCATTACTACATGGCTATAAGAACACGCAATGAAAGGCAATGTGATATCATAACAAAGTATTTAGATTTGGCCATTTATTGAGCTGCAACTATTAAGTGTTAATTTTTTGGCAATTTATATTTCCTAATGGTGTTCATATTTAATGTTTTTGTATAATATTTCATCGTTCTAAAACGATTAATTGTGTTAAATACCGTCAAGCTTTTTGATGAAAAAACTCTTTCAGTTCCATATAGTTATCAATTCTTTTTCAAATTTTAGCATAGTCAAGATTTTCGATTTATTTAAAAGCACAAGAACGAGATATTGGATCATTTTTTCCATAGTTGGACTCGGTATAAAAAAAAGATATTTCTTTCCATGAGAGGTCTCGAAGGAACATGAATTGGGTAAAGTGCAAGCAGCATAGAACAATCTATATGGTCTATTAATGCTTACTGCATAATATATTGGGCATCAAATTCAACTAGCATATTCTAACGAATATCACCAATGAGGTATAAATCAATTTTAAAGTATGCGGATCAGTAAATTCCTAAGAAGTTCTTAATAAAAAACCCAGCATTTTATTTGACTTCGAAATAATATAGTCGTAGTGATCATTAAAAGTTAATTTCGTATCGAAAACAACACTTAAATTCTTAAAAACCGAAGCTTTATCTAGGCTTGTATTATTGACCATATATTTGAATTGAATATTGTTGCGTGATCTAGTAGGTATAAGACATTTGTTTACACTTGGAGATATTGAGATGAAGGCAGTTATCTTCACACCACCGAAAAAAAACAATTGAGATCATCTTGCAAAAAGATTGGAATCAAGTGAACAATTAATAGGTTTGTAAATTTTCAAATCGTCAGCAAATAGTACATTTTCAGAATATTTGACACAGTCGGGAAGGTCGTTTATTAAAAGAACAAACAAAAGTGGTCCGAGATGGCTTCCTTGTGGGACCTCTGAAAAGTTGAATACAAGCTTATTGAAGTACCTGGTACAATAGACCCAGCATAAACAGAATAGATAATTTTTTTACTAAAGCTTGATCGAATCACGTTGCAAGAGCAATGTCCTCCACCAACAGCTTAATTTTTGAGGCCTACTACTCCAATAACGAATACTACCAAAATGTGCGTGTAAGCGGCTTTATACCTCCCGATGCTTTTCTCTATTCAGACAATCGAGGTCTGATACAGGATAGAGAGGCTTTAGCGCTAATCTACCACGTCACCCGTAAAACTGTAAATATGCGACTTCTTTACAGTCAAGACGACACGTCACACTGGACGGGCCGAGCGCCTCTGGTTTAGTTCGACTGTGTACGATAGGGACCTGATAGATTTTTTTTTGATTATATGCTGTTTATAAAAAATTTTGTCTAGCTGAGAAAAACTATGTTGAGTAAAAAATGACTTCTGTACCAAAGAATAAATAATTGTTCCTTCTTTGAAATATAATGGCTGGTAAATTGATTCAAACCTAAACACACCTTATCCATTCTTTTGAATATCGGCCCCTCAGAAGCAAAGTACAAATTTAATGTGTTTGATTAAAATTGACATTAAAACTATTAAAAATATTAAAATTTTTTATTTACAAAAAATATCATTACCTTACAAAAATTAAATAAAAATCTTTGTGGTTGCATATTTAAATTTGTTTTTATTTTATTATGATATGTTTAAAATGACTCATATTTTTAATTATAAAGCTAATTTTCCATTTATCTAAAAAACAATATTTTTAGTTGGCTTAAGGCATTTTACATTTTTTACCTGACAGTTTCAATAAAGGTTGATTCCAAAGTATTATTTTTTTAATCTACACAATCTACTAAGAGAAATAAACAATATCTAGTGATCTTGTCTTCGAGACATTGGTAAAACGCACACCTGCAGGAATTATTGAAATATGTGCAGTCTTCGATGATGAGGATAGCTCCTTCAAATTGTCCAAACATTTTTCTGTAATCCAATCCGATGTTTCCGTAGTCACATCATCACTGTTTCCTTAAACAAAAATTGCTTATCTCTTTCTTTTGGCCTATTATTATCTTCCGAACGTATTGAAGGGATTCCGTCAACAACGATAACATCCTCTTGGCCTCGAACAACTTGTTTTCAAAGAAAGAAGGTGAAAATCTCGAATGTAGAAATTGAATGAATTAACAAATTCCTTCGTCCATCTCTTGATCTTATGTGGTTGTTTTTCTCATTTCCTGGTCTACATCGATTTTCATCTTCGTGGTCACTTCCTTTGCTTCCTTGGTTGATTCCCGTTTCGTCATCGAAGAGAACTTGAGTCCAAATCAAAACTTTCTTCGCGATCCTTATTTTCTGAAAGTTTGTGTGAACAAACAAACGTAAACGGGCACAGAAATTACTATCCATGGTTTGGCTTAATTATGTCCTTCAGCCGATAGATGTTGCCGGTTGTAATAAATAAAAGACATTTCTATAAAATTTAAACGCAAAGTTTGTATTTATTTCGCAAACGTGAAGAGACTTCTGCGTCATAATTTACAGGCTAGTATAAATATAAGTTCTAAAAATGCTTTTAAAAAACTAAATCCGATTTAAGAAAAATCATATTCATAAGTTTTGTAAGCTCTAAGGCCTCCTTTTCGTTTGGAACCATTTTCACAAATATTCTCAAGGTCTACTTTCAAATAACCCCATATCTTTTTAAAATAGCTTGTAGCAATATGAAGTTCAGTATATAAATAACTAATAACTTATAGAACCTTTATTTGCTCATGTTCAAGTAATAATGGTCTTGATTAGTCCCTTATGAAAAATTAAATCAAAAAGAAAATAAGCAGAACAAAAATAGAAAAACAGCAATTCTCAAGAGTAAAAACTTTTCTTCGTAAAATTGAAAGAAGCCTCCGGGAACAAGCTTATTTAAAAGAAAACGAAATATACATTTAAATTCCTTTTCCTTGCCACACTTCTCTTCTTGATGCTCTTGGTCCTTTATTTCCCTAGTACATTTTTATGAAAGCAAACAAATTCAAGATTAAATTCAGTGGATGCCAATCTATGAAAATATAGGGCTTCCTTGCTTTCGCTTTCTTCAAAAAAAGAACACCACAAAAATACAAAAATATAAACCACAACAGTGTTAGGATTTATTGTTATTGATCCCTAGAGCTTCCCGCAACAGCCAGAACCACCCCACCGCACTATACCAACTACATAGTGACTCGACTCTGCTCGTAAACACATCACCTAAAGGCAAGAATTCTCTGCACTTTCCGCCCGATTTTGCTTTTGCGTTCCAGAGTCGTGTATTTTCTAGCTCTAACAACAGAGCAGTGTTTTATATTTTTGTTTTTCTTCTTTATTTATATCAGAAGCTCCCTGGTCTCGGTTTTGTTCTCCCAAAAGTCAAAGTTGGCTTATTTATTGAGATTGAAAGCTATACATCTTCTTTTCACAATTTGAAAAATGGTAAAAAATTCACCGGAACACAGAGGACCATGAGATTCTCTAGCGTACACCATTTTGACATGGGTTCTGTATATGTATTTATATCCTTTTTATTTGTATTTTGTCCAGTATAGAATAATGATGAAAAAGAACAAAATGTATACGTTTCTTTTCCAACTGACAGCTCCATTATCTTAAGCTTCATGGTAATTGACACACCAAAAATAATACATTTCCAATGAATAAAGTGACACAAATTATTTCTTACTTTTTTGTAAAAAATGATTGAAATTGTATCTGTCGAAAACTTGAAGGATGTCAAATATTTTTAAAGCCTTGTAATCAGCTTTAAAAATGTTAAAGAAAAATAATTAATTAAAATAAACATCAATCATAGAGGGTGTTTTTTTGAGATTTTGAACTTTGCAGTGGAAAAAAGCATGATGATAATTTTTAAATCAGCATAAAACCAACCTACTTCATTTAAAAGATTCTCTTCTGGAACAAAAATTTAAATATAACTTCTTTTTAACAAAATTTGCAGCCTTATAAACTAAAAGTATAATAATTTTGGCTTCCAATAGTTCAATTGTTTTTCTTTGCATCCAAGTGTTCAATTGTTTTAAATTTCCAGGAAACGTGAAATTTTACGAGTATTAAATGTTTCCTTCAATAAATCAATCTTGGCACAATCTGTTTTACCTATTCTTGTCACTATATTTTTTAAATTATTAACAATTGTTTCCTTTATTGAACCCTTAATCTACAGACCGTATCAACAACCATGAATTGTATGCTTTTTCTAATTACATCAAAAGAATTGTTTTATCCTATCCTTACACTGAAAACGTTGTTAAGGACGATTTCAATGTACACAATTCTTCATGGCTTGAACATTCAGGCCAGACAAAATCCGAAGGAATTTGTGCTGAGATCTTTGCTGAGTCGAACCTCCTACCTTAGCTAGTCTACGAGATCACTGGAATTTCGGACGTGAAGGGTCCAGCTGAAAACACTTTTGACTTGTTTTTACCTCTGATCCTGGCTAGTACACTATTAAAGTTCTATCTCCTAAAGACGTATCTATCCATTGTGTTATATCTTCAAATTTGAACCGTTTGGCAATACAAGAATTATTTCAGGATCTTAAACTGGTAACTATGCTTCCACGATAGTGACGTTGACGCATGCAATGATGATATAACAAATTTTGTTCTCTTGGGAAAGAGGACTTGTATTCTTTAAAGGGTTTAAAACATCAGACCCTAGTAAAACGTATTGCTTGATTCGAGCTGCAGAGAGAATATAAGGGTCAACGGGGTAAGTGTTTAAAAGCCAATTCAACTGCAGAAAACCGGAATAAGCCTGCAATTGCAACCCTAATATGCGATGGACCAAATTTGTACATGACCAAAAATTATGGCAACGAATACTGCAATGTCCCAAAGGCAGTAAAAATCACCAGGAATTCTACTTCTTCCTTAGTTCCTACACTCGTTGTCAAATACTCCACTTGTTAGACCTCGACTCTCGAGAAAGCTAAACTCTTCGGTAGGTAGTTCACCGTCAATTCAACGCTACCAGTGAGTGTTTTGATTTTACCTGTCAAAATCATCTGAAGAGGTGTTCTGCAACGCTGGCTAAAACACTGCGTAACCTGTCCTACTACTAAGGTTTAGTTCCTTTTGAATGGAAACGATGACTAACTATCACCTCAAGAAATATCTCGAAGATCAAAAGCTTCTTAATGACCGAATAGGCCCACTGATGATCTTATTCATTTGGAGAAAGAAAGATTATTGCACTTGAAAGTTCAAAAGCACTTGATAGGATTTGGCATCAAGATCTATTATCGGTTTCCATGATATCCTCTTTCTATCGATTAGTAGTTACTTTTTGTATCGTTCAATACAACTTATATTCGATGTGTTCAAGCCTGAAAACCACAAAATAAATGCTGGTGTGCCCCAGGGCTCTGTTCTATCTCCAATACTCTTTCATTAATGAACTCTTGTCTGCAACTTCTAATCCAATACATTGTTTCGCTGACGATAGCACTCTTAGCTTTTCATATTCGTATTAAGACTCAAACCCCTCTTCTTTGGATGTGGAAATGCAAGTATAAAATATGATGAGTCATTTAAGTCTGACCTTAACAGCATTGTTCGAAAAACCAATGGTGAGTTACCAACTTAGAGTTAGAAACCGAAATTAATCTTAATTCCAAAGCGAAATAGTGAAAACAATAATCATTGTTCCGATTTATTCAAACTTCACAATTTATAATTGAATAGATAAACAAGAAAGGGATCCTTACCTGACTAAGCACCTTCTTAAATATTGTTAACTATTATTAATAGCAACAAATTAAATACGAATTACTTCCTTCAATTGGCTCCCAGTTTAGTTTCATCATCAAACTCACCCGCTTGCAGTTATTTCATCATCATTAACATTAAGTTGTTGTCTTCAATTTCTCCACACCAACCAACCGCGCATCAGTTTCATAGGGAGGAGGGTTTGAGTATCTATACAAGTATAAGCCGCAACCTCAACCTTAGTTTGAAAGTCAGCAGTCAGCACCAGCAATCTGCTATTAAAAGTCCGTTTTCACTTCATTGACTCCTTCCATTCGATTGCGTATCCTTGATGGAAGAAAAGAACTTGAAGTTTTTTTTTCAAGTGCTGATTGCTTGCTGCGGGTGCGATAAAAGCCGTCAGCTTGTGATATTTCCTGTGATCGATTTGCCCTTTTTTTACCCTCATTAGGGTGGAATATTTTTTTGTTTATGAGTCAATTTCTGACAATGTTTTTTTTATATTTGAAACTCTTTCTCATATGAACCCATAAGGAGGTATTTTCAATATAATAAAATAATGTATGTTCTGGAACTAGTATTGTATTCAGAATTTCGTTTTAGTTTGTTAAATAGAAAAAAAAACTTAAAAAAAGGGCCTTGATATTAAATATTGTACTAGTTTTCGTAGATCAATAATTTCCGCGCTATTGTTTTTTGTGTTTCTCAGCCGACTCATATAGTTTGAATTTGAAGCACCCAAGAGTACAGATTTGGTTGTTTTTTTTAAATAAATGTGCTCTCAGTTTTCTTGACACTTAAGCGGTTTCCTGCGACCAGGAAATATGTATCGACTTCATTGTTGAAAAATTCTATTTTTCGCCAAACATCGATTACCAGCCACCAATCATCCCCCAGGGGGACTTTTCCTTCAGTTTTATTATATTTTGCGCTGACCTTAGTTTAGTGAATAAACGTGGAACCTAGTTTCCTTCAGTATTTTTGTACATTTGGCTTTCGCATTTAATTCCTTCATATATCCTTTAGCTTGAGGCTGGGGGCTGGAAACTATAAGGGAGAAAATGATGGGAGAGATTAATGTGTTTGCTTACACGCAACACACCGTGTGGCAGCCATTAGCATTTTTATCACCACTTTACTGTGCCACTGTGTGTAATTAGTACCGTTGTATTAAATTAGCCACCCATTTTCATGCATGGCGCTATTGATGGTGGGTGGTTTGGCAGGAGTAAACTTTTGTCTAGTAATTTTTATTTTTTTGGTCTAGTTCTTTTGTCTTTCTTTCTCATCATACAAAAACTTCATCTTGATGGAATATAATGCTTTCCTCATTATACCGGCATCAGCGTTAAAATTTAAGTTTCCCGGCTCCATTGTAAAAGCTAACAATGTTAGCAAGGACTCATAGGTTGAGGGGGTAACAAGTATAGGTACCATATGTGTGTATGGTTTAACTTCATTTCTCTTTTGATGCGAATAGGTACATGTGGAATGTATAGAGATGGGGATGGGGATGAATGAAAGGAAAGGAATATAGCTAAGGAACCTTCGCAAAATTCAGCTTCCATTAAAGGATCATATAAACGCGTTCTTCTTTTTAATAATTCCACTTCCTTCAATGTGTGTAATGAGTTTCATCATCGTCGTCGCCGTAGTCCTTGTCGTTGTTGCTGTCGACATTCTCGTCGTCGTTGTCGTCATCATCCTCCTCTAGGGTTGTCGCTTGCTTTTATTTTTTGTGAAAGGTATATATTCCCTAAGAATATTCTTAAGGTTATGCCTTAAGGACATCAGCTTCTAATATTAGTTAAGTTGGAATTTTAGAGTCTGTCTCTTGGTGTGGCGGGCGTATTATCAAGAGAATACATGCTCTTGGTAATATAGGTCGTTTCGCTAGCTATCTGCCTGTAAGTGTATAGATATTCTTATATGCACGGCGCAAAGCAACCGGAGCTTCGACTTAATGGCTGAGGGCTGGTTTTTAGAATGAAATTTCATCCTTTCATTGTTGTTAGATATATTTTTCCTTTTTTCCTAGATTTTGTTTCTTTTTTTTTGTTTCGTTTTTTTAATTTTATTCTTTGCTTCCTATCTCTCTCTCTGCATTAAGGGTGAACATACTTAAACCATATACAATATGGATAGCTGTAGAAGTTTTAATAGGTTAGTCAGTATACGAGCACCACAGAAGGAATAGGTATTATGTTAAGGGATGGGAGGAATACAAAAAAAAAAACTTTTTTGAATCGAGGGAATCGGGTCATGTGCATGGGAAACGGTTGGGTGAATTATATTTTTACCCCAAAACCCAGATCCTTTTGTACAACATCGGATTCTGTTGTTTCATTTATAGGGGAGAGATAGATAATATAACGAATGATTAAGGTCACAGATTTAGTTACAGTGAATTATATATTATGTAAGTAGAGAAGAGTGGGTTCCTTTTTATATTTTCTTTTTACAAAGGGTTATGTTTGAAATGAGTAGTGGATCATCGAATAATGAGAATAGATGAATCTAGATTGAGGTATTATTGTCTGCTTTGTTCTGATAAGAACATCTTAATTAAAACTATACCCTCATTAAGCATACAAAACAAACAAAGTTCTTTTTAATAACTTGGTATGTTAGCCTTTTGACCGAAACTATTAGGCAGCTATACAAACTTATATAAATGTTCATGATCTGATACACAGATGGTA
Organism: Eupeodes corollae; assembly: GCF_945859685.1. NCBI lineage: Eukaryota > Metazoa > Arthropoda > Insecta > Diptera > Syrphidae > Eupeodes > Eupeodes corollae. The sequence continues at coordinate 1,523,371 of NC_079149.1, read as the reverse complement.
TTAAGAGATTTAATAATATGTTCATCATGGTATGGTTATCCATAAAAGTAAAAATGCAACTACAATACAAGATAGCTTAAATTAACTGGAAGTGTGTTTTCTATAAAGATATGCAATTTTTGATACTTAAAACTCACATTACAACATTGGATTAGCTTTGACAGAAGACTGCCAAACCGAATTCTTTAATTTCTGTCACGAAAAACTTATATCAAACTTCTCAGAATCGTGTGATTCTTACAACTTTTAGTTGCAATTACTGTCAAGAAGCTCATTGATGTAAGGCGGCCCTTAAATTGTCATATTATTTTGATATTTCTTCAATGTCATAAATTGGTTATTTTTAAAGCTGCATGAGAAGTTTTGATGATTACTTTCTATATTTTTGAGAGTTGAGAATGTCAAGCTGTTTGTTCGATTAAGGTTTAAAAACTTTTCATGAATCCTTAGTATTCAAAATTGTGGAAATGCACTTTGAAAAAAAAACCTTTTAACATATGAAAATCAAAGCAAAGCATATTAAAGCAAATATTTTGACTGTACAAAGGAGCAAATTATGAACTTTTGTACAGCCTATATATAAGGTCCCTTAAAAGTATTACCCATAGATTCATAATCCACTTAGTTCTCTTTTTGCTTTAAGCCCATTATAAGAAATTCTTTCATCAGAAAAAAATTAATAGATTTTGAACTTCAAAATCCTGATGTCCTTCGGAGCATAGGTAATAACAAAAAAGATTATCCACTTTCTATTTACATTCCATGTTCTTATGTATTATTAGGTAATAAAACAAAGTAAGCCTCCTAAAAATAATTCGCTATTCCAGATTCTGACCCTCGGTTCGTAGTCGTCATCGTCGTTGGCCCAACACCCAAAATCGATTAGCACATAATTCCACTTGACACAAAGCCTCTCTGTATACAATATTATACGACAAACATACACATAGCTGCCTCAATTCAAAATCCGATGTTTACAGCGATTGTAGCCTTGTTTATTAGACCATACGTGCCCAGTTTTCGGCATCTGCTACATTGTCATACGTGTGTTAGACCATAAACATGAAACATAAGGACCAAATCTTCTCTATAAGGATAACAGAGGTAAAGGCGCAGAAGTTCGGATATGAAGTATTAAGAGTTTTATTTTCATGAAGTGTACTTTTGGCTGCAATAAGCAGTAAGCACTATAGAAGGATCTAAAAGATTGGGATGGGGATATACATACATATATAATATAGAACAATGACCATGCCTTGTATATCATTCTTAAGGACATTTTAAGTACCTTATGACTTACGTAAGAGAAATGCACTTCGATGTTGCAATATTACAGTGTCACACTTTTGAAATAAGACTTAAAAGCTCATATTTATCTTAAGTCACAAAACTCAGTGTGATAATATCGTTCTGTGATTCTATTGTATATTTTTAAATCATTGAATAAGATAAAAGGGAAGAATTCTAAGCTTTACGGAAAAACAAACCATGATTTCCTATTCCCAGCAACAGGATTTGTGAAAAGAAAACTCAAAAGAACTCAGAGTGAAAATGTAAGCGATTAAGCGTCGAAGACGACCTAAACGTTCTCGAAAAGTTTTCAAGTGGTTATCCACTGAAATATAACTTGTTGTCTGGAGATGATGGTCGAAGGCTAATTGTTTTCTGTCAGATCTCTTTGTCAATATATCTTCTCCTCTGGCCTTCTTCAACATTCTGAATGTTTTTGAAGTCACTCATATAGTTAGAACAAAAAAGGAGCAGAACCTAGTTTTTCTCCAAAGGAAGGGGGTTAAGATTCATATTGCTACAAGCCATTAACAATGTGAAAATGGGCAAAAGGATGATGATGACGAAGATGATGGTATCCTATACTATGATGATGACAAAAGATATAAAGGTAAATACTTGATCGTTTTGAAAATGAATAAGAAAAAGAAGAGGAAGTTTAGTGCACAATTTATTGGGCTTTATGAAACTTCATCATATAGAAATAAATTAAATTTTACCATTATGTACATTTGTATAAAGAGTTATTATAAACTTTAGCCAGGTATTCTCCAATTAAACTACAAAATTTAAATTGGAAAACTTTCTTATTGAATATATTCAAAAAAGTTAGAAAAGGATGAATTTAACTGGAAGGTAAATTGATAAAGTAGTTCAATGGCTATTGTGGATTTGTTAAGTCCGGTTAAGACTTTATTTATCTAAATTTAAATGCTTTAATTGTTCTTAAAGAAAAAGTACTTTTTCTTTTTTAAATAACTGATAATATGATTCATCAGGTGCCGCGAAATAAAGCCTTTAAAATAACCGAAATATAGTTTATGCTTATGTGTATTGGAAAAATTAGGTTTTCCTTCGGCTTTTTTGGTCACTTTGATCGTTGCAATGAAACAAGGTTTTTACATTAGCTTTTCCCGACGTTTTGGCAGGGGTTGCTGCCTTCCTCAGGGGAACTTTATTACACATGAAATAAAAAACACATAGTACAATATTGTGGACAACAAGAATAAGAAAAAACTTACAATTTAACAATTAAATTTTAAAACAGTGTAAAAAAAAACACTTCTAATTAAGAAGTTCAGTCTATAACTAAAAACAAAACAAAGAGAAAACTCTTATGAGGAAACAAGTGAGCAGTATACAGATGATATACTCTGTGTGTCTTGCTTGCGATTCATATTGTTTTTGTTGTTCAGGATGTGGAGCGTTTCGAGCGTATATCGCTCAGAGGTATGTTTTTCCGTTTGAAGAACTTTAACACCATCGAAATCCGGAGAATGACATTTGTCTATTGAATGGGCCGCCAATGCGGTTTTAGCCAGGTTATTGTTTTTGATGTCAGATTTGTGGTTGGACAATCTTTGGCGCCAGAATTGTTTGGTGTTTCCGATGTAGCAAAGGTTACATGCTTCGTCAGGTTTACCTTTGCAGTTTATTTTATAAATGACGTCAGTGCGTTATCTCTGTCTATTTTGGCCTTTAGTTTGGTGAAAAGGTGTCTAATTGTCTGGTTAGATTTGAAAGCCAATCGGATATGGAGTACCAAATGTCCCCAAATTGTAAGTCATGTTTTATTGGTAAGTGAGTTCGCTGTAACGCAAATTTTAACACAGAAAACTACAACAACAAAGAATTAGTGAACAATAAGTCAAAAGCCGGAAAACATACTTTATGGAGAAGATAAAGTTTCAGATTCTGAAATGTTGGAAATAGTTTGGTGCAATTTTACTTATGATAAGATTCAAAGAATTATCATAACATTTGAACATCAATGTGTTGTAAAGTATGAATTTTGAAAAAAAATTATTTTTTTTGTATTTCGTATTTATTTTAGGTTTTCATTTTAGGTTTTCATTTTTAGTAAAACAAATATCAATTCGATTCTTCTAACAATCACACCACACGTCAAAAATGTTATTTTCTTTGGGTAAAATTGTTCTGAAGATAATATTAGTATTAGAATTTAGTTTTCGAAGCATTTAATTCTATACAATTTGTTATTCCCCATTGGACAATGCTGTCAAGGTCAAAATGTCGTGAACTTATTATTTGCTGCCGTTGGTAGTCTACATCCGAAGAAAAAGGATGAGAATCTATAAACGAACATAAATAGCTGTGGGTACTGTCATCAGCGAAACAATTAAGTATATTAGAAGTTTCAGAAAAAAGATAATTTATTACAATAAGAAAGAGCATCGGAGGCAAAACGGAGCCCTGTGGAACACCAGTGTTTATTTTGTGGATATAAGATTTGAACCCGCCCAATACTACTTGAATTGAACTGTCCGAAAGCTAATTTATTTAATTTAATAACCGAATAGAGAAGAGATTTAACAATACCCAAAGCACGCATTTGCGACAAGAGAGCTTGATGCTAGGCTCTATAAAATGCCTCTGAAATATCAAATACAATAATCTTACTACCTCCAAAACGATTTAAGATTTGTTTCACTGTTCTCTGAGATTAACCACGAGATCACCAGTTGATCTATTGCTAAGTCCATACTGGCGGTCATTAAAAAGCTTTCGTTCTTTAAGATACATATTTCACTAGCTGAAAATTAATCAGCGTTTTCATGACCTTGGAAGGAAAGATCGTGAGTGCAATTGCACGTTAGTAAGAGGGGGAGGAGTATTCACCTTTATTTAATTTTATTATGTGTATATACCATTTCTGCTGTTTAAACCCTTTGAATTGTCGAAAATTACTAACACATTAATCGAATTGAGCAATCAACGAGCTGACACAATTAAATTTTGATATGTGGTCGTTCGAACAACGCAACGGTCAAAATTCTGTAGAAAGAACCTGCGTTTTTACATAAATATTTATATCCTAGAGAAAGTTTAGTCGTTTTCTTTTTCTTATAATCACCCTTTGCAAAACAAATTCTTGACGTGACATGTTAAGTATTAATACGTTTTCTACTAATTCTAAAAGTAATTTACTTAGTTAAGGTGGCGCTACAGTCCTGTGTGAACTAGGACTCACCCGACAAACTTCTCCATCTAGCTCGGTAGCTAGCTAGTTTTTTTCCAGTCTCGCGCTGCAAGTTGCGAGAGGTTGGTTTCCATGTGCTCTACCTGAAGAACTTTTACTCTTCTGGCTTAGTCTACATCGCTGTACAGCTCGTACAGCTTGTCATTCCATGTGTTCCGTCGCTCCCCTTCGATGCATACGGGACCCTAGATCTTTCGAAGAACTTTTCTCTCCAAACGACCCAAGGTGCTTTCATCCGCTTTTGTCATAGTCCATGCTTCTGCACTGTATATAGCAGGACGGGGATGATGAGGCTATTATATAGCATATATATCCCTCGAGAGAGGGCTTTGCTACTCAATTGCTTTTTTAGCCGAAAGAAACAGCGGTTAACAAGAGTTATTCTTCGTTTGATCTCAGCGCCGGTTTTTTTTCTGCGTTTATAGCAGAGCCTAGGTAGACAAAGTTCTTAACCACGGTAACGTCTGTTGATGGTTGGTTGACCGAGACGTCGATGTTTTAAGTGATTTCTTGATGACAGCATATAATAATAGTTTGTTCTGCGCTCAACCGTTAAACCCATTTTGGCGCCTTTGCCTAAATACTTACAAAAGCCATCAAGCTGTGTTCTTCGATTATATCAATGTCATCAGCATATGCTAGTAATTGGACAGACTTTTGAAAGATAGTGCCTCTACTATTGGCGTATAGGAGCTCTGCACTATTTGTTAAAAAAACCGCATGACAGCTTGTCTAAAACATTGTTTGACATCGAAAGGGTCTGTTGAGTTATTTTCAACCTTCATAGCACAGCGTCCTTCACAAATGGACGAGTTTGGCAAAACTATAGACATGGCTATATACAGCTGGTCCCTAAAGATGCTGTCATCTGCCATAATATGAATATTTGATCGACGGTGGATTTTCCACACTGTTAGAGACCTATCAGGTTTTGACGATGGGCTTTAGACGTTCACATATTACGGAAGAGAAGAGAGAAGTTTTTGTAAGTGATGTTTAGTAGACTGATTCCTCTATAGTTGGTGTAGTTTAGAGCGTTTAGTTGAAACCTATTAAATAGGTTACCTACCAATAAAACACGAATATAGTAAATCATTTTAAAAATAGTATTTTCTTTCAAAGGAGGGATTTACCTATTTTTTGTTGTCCTACGAGTCCCTAAATATACCTATTAGCCTTTCTAATTAAATCAAAGTACGTATTCATAATGAGTTACTCCTAAAATCGTTTTCAATTAATCCTAATAACGGTTGTTTTTCGGCAATGTTAACTTAAAAAAAAAAACAAAATCTAATTAATGTCCAACCATATAGTTTTACCGCATCACACAGTAGTAACCTCAGCAAATGCCATCATATATTTATTTTTATTTTATTTTTTTTTAGGGAAAACGCATTTCAAAAACCATCATCAATACCAAATGGGAATTATAACTACTAAATTGTTACCCAGGTGTACTTTTGGTTATACATTGAAACTCATATCCCATTTCCAGTTCCAGTTCGAATCCCAGCATCCAATTGCGAGTCGACAAATTTTCTATCGAAATCGATTATTTCCAGTCGATCTCAACTGGATAATGTGCAATTTTGGTTTATAATTAAATCCAATTGCAAATTCATTCAGCCATTTGGTCAATTTTAGTGTTCGCGCCAATGGTTACTTTTTCATATCCGGTTTACCTTGCTTCCCATTTTTGGCGGGTGTTCTCTTTCCCATTCATTCAGATGCATAGAATGATGCTGTTATAGCACATTGACGTCATTTTGAATAAAAATATTACACAGGATATTGGCAGAAGCGTTGAGGGTGCACGCTGTATAGTATATAGCAGGTATTGCAATGGCATGCGGCATCAGAATGGCACGTGCAAAAAATATAACCGAACTTGGTAATCTGAACCGACCATGCCACCAACCGGAAAAGCAGCAAATCCTTTAGCATGATGGTTATTGTTGGGGGGAGGGGAGCAGATGAAAAGAACCATTTCGGCAGGATCTTACCCATACCCGTTTTCGCGTTACAAATGCAATACAATCAAAACGGATTTAATCTAAATTGCTATACAGTATTGGCTGGCAGGCATGCTGCGTGCGATTTCATAATTCAAATTTATGCGTATTGTCAATTTGTACCATAAACCAATGCAGTGGCAATAACAGTCAGTTACATCATCATGGGGGTGTTATAGCCTGATGGTAGTGGTACGGATGAGTTTTAATAAGTGATGCGTTCAAAAACGGACTTCTCTCGGTCGTGACCCCGGATGCTTAAAAGTTCAACAGAAGTTCATGTTGTTCGCTTAGCTACCGGCACCGATTGTGGTTGCTTATTGGGAAGACCACTAATATACGCTTTTGGTTTTCAAATGCATCAGACAAGAGCATGAGTTTGATTTATTCAGTTTTGAGATATACTTCGCAATTTTCAACAATTTTCCACCAAAATCTTAAATGATATTTATAGTACCTTTTTAATATTAATGTGCCTCACAGAAGTTTTGCCAATGCTATTTGGACCGGTTGTGGTTCCAAAAACAGGAACCCTATATAAACCCATCAGTAAATAATAACAAACCAAAATTGTCAACTTGACTCACCAACAAAAAAAGTAAAGTTAAATAAATAAAAACAGAGTAAAAGTGCACCAAACAAATTTTAGCTTTATTACATCCCTCGGGTGAATAATGTTCGTTGTAGAAGAAGACTCTGCTTGATGTACATTTTGTTCTGTGTAAACATCACTCCCCCAATTTCCTTCCGCAAAAGGGATGAGTTCTATAAGTGTATTTATATAAAAAGACTTCAACACAAACAACAATTGCAATTTATTCAGTTTGTGTTGCCTTTGTTTTGGGTTTTCATTTGCTTAAAAAAGAAAATTTTGTATCCCACGCAAGTATGTATATTTGCTTTGCTTTTTTTTAAAAAAGTAAAATGATGAGTCTACTTTTGAAGAAATTAGCAACAAAAATAAATACCTAGATGATAAAAAAGCATAATGTTTAAGCAATATGCTCTTAGGTAATATATTTAAATAATTAGAGCAATGACAAAATATCTTTATGTTTTAAACCCATAAAGGGTGCTTCTTAAAAACTTTGGGAAATTCCAAGTTTTAAACTACGTTTTGTTCGTTCACAAATTAAAAACAAATTTCTTCTTAATGTCTGTTTTAGTGTGTTGAGATAAAACGTCATTTTTCTCCTTATCATAACCATAATTTAACAAATCCAATGTTGAGTACTAAACTTCTTGTTTATGTTAGTATTCAGCAAAGCATATTTTTATTAATCAACTTTTTGTAAGAATAGATACATTTTATGTTATTCAAAAAGCTTTATAAGTTTATAATAACTGTTAAAAAACAATTTGATAAACAAACGCATATAAGCCAGCTTACTTGCTTAAGGTGGCGCTTCAGTCTGGGCCGGACCTTAGCCTCAACCAACATGCGTTACCAGCCAGCTCGGTCGCCAGGTATAGCTGCCTCTCTACCTGAGTAGCGGTCTTCCCATACTGTGCCGTCTCTCGTTATGGATTCGAAGACCTTCCGGGCCGTATCCAGCTATCTAAGTCGTTGGACTTTTATTCTTTTAACCAGGCCAGTGTTGCTGTATCTTCTCTTCTACTCTACATCTATGCAGTCGGGAACAAAAATCATAAGAAAAATTTTTCTTTTGAAACATCCTAAGACGCTCTCATATTTTTTTGACAGGGTCCAAACCTCATCGCCATTAATAAGAACCGGGATGATGAGCGTCTTATGGATGGTAACTCGTTAAGGACTTTAGGATGAGAGAGGACTTTACTAATCAAACAGCAGTTTGCAAAGGTTATTCTTCGATGGAATTCAACGCTGCTGTCGTTGTCTGAATCTATATCGCTGCCTATGTAGAGAAAGTCCTTAACCATTTTAAAGTTATGGTGCCCCATGGCGACGATTTGTCCAAGACGTCGTCCTTTTCAGATGACAGTATATACTTGGTCTTGCCTTTATAAATCATTAATGAGGGCAACCCCCTTCTCAGCATCAGTCGCAGTGCTCAAAACACTCCACTAACATCAGGCTGTGATCTTCCAATAATGTCCGACCTTGATAGAGCAGCGTTTTTTCCAAATCTGCCGTAATGTGAATGTTTGTTCAATAGTGGACATTCTTGGTTTAAAACGACACCGATTCGGACCTATCAGTTTGTTGACGAACGGCTTCAGTTGTTAACATAATACGGCAGAAAGATCTTATTTGCGATGTTCAGGAGATTGATTGTACGAGTAGTTGGCGAAATTCAGCTTAGTGTTAGCAAATTTCCAAAAATTGAGAAATTCACAAAACTGTGTTGTTTTTAAAAAGTAAATCTAGTAATTTGAAATATGATAAATGGTTTTTTGACATTCTCACTTAGAAGCTTAGAAAAATATCAAAATTTTGTTCCTACATCCGTTCGTCCTCCATATCGGCAGAAATAACAGAGAAATGTTGAAAAAATAATAATAATTATAATGTGAAACATTAAATTAAAATGCACGACTGGGTTGCACAAACTTGCTCATGCATCCAAAGTGTCTGTTTAAATATATTTCTTTATTTTAAGATTTTGAAAAGTAACTTCAAAAGAAAGTTTGTTTTCAAAAATTTAAAACCCATTTCACTTAAAAAAGACTTAATTTTTCGGATTTTAAAATTAATTTTGTATGTTTGTATTTTTTGAATTTGAAGTTAAAAATATTTTTAGCATACAGTTACTCAGATCTTATTATAATATATTTACGTTTTAAATTTCAGTTTCGTAAAAAAATGTTGACCTATTTTCGAAATACGAAAACAAAATTTGTAATATTTTTTCAAAAATTAAACAATGACATTTTTGATAACCAAATACTATTAAAACAGCATACGTGCTTGTGCAAAATAAAACTGATTAAAATCGGTTGATTGGTTAATGAGAAAACTTAAATACAAAATAATAGTTCTGTGCGGGGTACTCTTCTGGAGCTAAACACAAAAATGCTTTTTTGTTGTTTAACGAAGCCAAGTCAAAAAAACTAAATTAAAACAATTTAATAAAAATCGGTTCGTTTTGAGAAAATTTGACTTTTCGATTTTTGTCCAAAAAAATGTAAAGGAGCAACAATAATTTATTAGTTTGAATTCAATCGACTCAATGATTTGGGCTATAGGGGCGAGGACAGATAGACGGACGGAACCGAGGGACACAATTTATTGGACTTGTCTACTCTCATAATGTCATATTTGATTAAAATCTCGAGTTCCAAGTTTTATAGAATGCAAAACTTGTCATACTATTGTTCCTATATGTACAAGTAGGAAATCTAATTGACAGTTTCCTTTAGAAAATATAAAAAACCTGTCAAAAATTTGTACAGATTTATTTTTGACTCAAATATCTTCAAAGAAAAAAAAGAACTTATTTAACCTCATTTCGAAAAATTCTTTAAAAAATGCAATAGACAGTGTTTTTTGCTTAACTTTGAGTATGACTAAAAAAAACATGTAGCTAGGATTGAAGTTCTGAGTTTCTAGAGAGAAAACAGTTTAAGATTCAATTTTGTATTGCATTTTCCTTCAATGACGATTTGGCTGCAAAGAACTACTCGTATAATTTGGAAATTATGAGAGTCACCGTTTGAGAGTTATCAGTGTGGCTCGCATCCTAGCCTATTTTGTTTCCATTTAAAGATATTTTATTTATAAAGTTAATAAAGTTCCTTGTAAATTGTGTTGACAAAAATATAAACCACAAAATGCCTCCACTAAACCTTCAAAATTTAACCAAATATTTTCCATTATGCAAATTGAGTTTCTGATCTAAATACATACGCAAATATTTTTAGGGATTGCTTTTATTCATTTTCAAACGCAATGGCAGTTAAATGAGTCGTAACGCCGGAAAAAAAGAACGTACATCAATATTTTTCTCCTTCTCGAATTATTGGTACATTTTTACGAGTTCTCTACTTTTTACCATCTTATACATTGAAGAAGCAGAAGTATATCAAATGTAACGAGTTCGAAGGATTCTTTGTAGGAATTTATTTGCCGATTCTAATGGTGTCATAAAGAGACTTCGGCATCATATCTGTCAAGAGCACTCGTGTGATGTTTTTTTTTGCGTACGTTGCGGTTATCTTCATTTATTCTTTCTTTCCGGACTTGATGCGGTTGTAAAATGATCCTGCATGAGAGAGTATCCTTTTTTTTTTTATTTGCGCTTAAACGTGAATCGCTTTAAACCACCCACAATCCACAAACCTTTCCTGTGGAAATAAGAGTAATATTTTAGTAGCAAGTTCAATAAACTGTTTGCCTGCAACATTCTTGCGGAGCTTTGAAGACAACGGATGATGACAGGGGTGTACTTAAGGAGAGAAAGAAAAAAAAACTAATCTATTTTTCCCTCTTAACAATTTACGATGTTTTCCATCTTAGAATATCAAAAAGGGTCGACGATGCAAAAGCAAAATGCCTTAATTATCCAATTTAAGGTTGATGAAGTCACGATGTCCTTTAGGAAAATTACTCTCTGATGTTTATAAACAGGATATTCTGCCCCTGCTAAGGGGATCGTCGCGCAACGAACATGTAAGCGGTTTGTTGTTGTTCGTGTTTAACTAATTAAAGCATTTACGACAAGGGGTTTAACTAAGGAGTTCTGTATTTAACCTCAGATCAATTAATGCAAACAAACGAAGGACTCGTCGTCGTAACGTAAGACGTTCTATTTGCAGAAGGAAGACTCTCTTATAGTTTCGGTCATGGTTCTGATTCTCATTCTGATTCTAATTCTGACTTCAAATCTAGTTCTTCCCCTGTTGCTGATGTGTAGATAGTGTGTAGCCTAAGCTATCTCGATGGAGCTAAATCACAGAATTGAATCAGTAAATTTGCATTCTATAAACAAGCCTCATTGAGTCTTAGTCTCAATTTATGTACAGGAGCTCACTCCAATGTCTCCGTCTCCATCTCTTTTCGGTTTGGTTGTAATGATTTATTCATCAATCTCATTTGAATTTGGTACCATAAATATTAATGTCCTGTGTACCGTTAGGCTTCGTACACTCAAACGGATATATTTAAATGAAACTTATCCTCACATCTGTAGGATGTTCTGTTCACATACGACTATAGAGAGTATACGAAACACGTCGTCGTCGTCGTTCAGTCCTTTTTTAAGGATATTCGAAAAATGTTCCTTATCACAGTTTCTCATATTATTAAGGTGGTTGTTTATGAATTGGCATGACTCACAACTCACATCATAGACTGATAAAATGACGTACGTATACATTTTAAGCTTGTGGACATTTTTTTTTGGAAGACTCTGATAGAGATATCATGAATTTTCTCGTCACTCAGCCAGGACAGCACTCAAATCGTAGCCCGGCCGAAAAGTTATGGCAGCAAACAAATTTAATTTGCATAACAAACATGATTCCCGCACCACAGCTACAAATGTGGAAGGAGTCAACGACGGGCTGATTCTGATGCTATAGCAGAGTAGAGGGAATAACCACTCGATTGATGTTGAGTGCGGGTGGGGTTCTTTCATCGCACCGGTGGAACTCCGGAATTCTGGTACTTCGCAGGGGGTAATAAACTACCTATATGCCAGCGACAGCGCCGTATAGTCCTCGTCGTCGTCGTCGTCCTCGTAGTCGGTTGTCGTATACCAAATTGAATGACTGTGAATATAGAAGTCAGGTTGGAAAGCGAAAAAGCCATAAAACCTCAAAGGGATGTGGCTAATTTTGCATATTGAAACCAAGTACTTGGTTATTTGAATGAGTTTTGTTTGTGCAATGAATAGGGATTCAAAATAACATTTATATCTACATAAGTTAGGCAGAGGTACCGTTAGACGAGGTATGAAATTATGTTTGACGTATGGAAACAAAATTTATAAAATATTCTAAGATAAAATTCATAAATAATATAAGGACCAAGGAGGAGCTGCATTAAACCGCAGTGTAGGATTTAATTTTAAAATTTGACAAAACTTGAAAAGTGGATTTGTTTTAAATTAACATTTTTGGTTTTATGTATATGAATGTATATGTGTATTATAAAAACCTAATACGCATCAATTAATTAGAACTGATGAAGGTAGGAATATTTTTTTAGTATTTGCATCAAGTCTAGACAAAAATTCAAAATCGGTACGATTTTAGACAGCAAATTTAAAAAGAGTTCAAATGAAATAGCACTAGTACGTGGACATTTTTTACTGAATTGAACGACTTTGCACAGCATCTCGAGCCATACATTATCGATTCCCAATATAAGATGTTTTTGAAATCAAAACAATTATTTTTGTATATTTTTCAATATCACTACAAATAGGTGTAATTAAAACCCAAAGGCATTTAAGATATTATAGAAAAAGTTTTTTCCCCTTTATTAAAAACAAATTAGGAGTGGCTGCTATAACTTAAGAATAAATTGAAGTTGGTTTTGAAATATATTCTTCATGAGAGTTATCAAACAATATACAAAAATACACCCTAATATTTTTGACAGTTTGTCCTTTAATCTATCAATTGTAAAAAAGCTAGAATTGTTTTTGTGTTAAAATACATTAGTAAAATAAATACCTTTTAGAAATTTTAATTTGAAGTGTTAGGAACGTATAAATTCAGATTTATTAAAATTTTGTTCGAAGTTTATATTTGATTTTCTGATACAACTCTTTATTGACGCTTAAGCAGATGATTACCGATTTTGAAATAATCCGACACAGTTTTAAGAGGTACAGACTTAAATTTTTGGTTAAAATCTGGGAGAAAACGCTATTCTCAAAATCAAAAACTTTTTTCCCTTAAACCAGGCCACGTGTAACCCAACTACAACTGTAGGCTGAAAATGTATACAGTTTCCTTTTGGAAACTTAATTTTGTTGTGTCACATTAGACTCCATGAATTCTGTCTGTATTTCGTCCTTTGTTCCATAATTTTATTTGTCTTCTACTTTTTTTTCAGCAAAAGAAATAAATTTCGAAGGATATTTTTACCTGACTACTTTGACATATATGAGAAACTTCTACTCATTATGTCATTCGTTGTTGTATGTTAACTTAATTTTCAAAGAGTGATGTCAAACGATAAAGTTTGCTTGTTTTGTCCATGTTTCTTGCAATTAGACTCTGATGCTGAACAAACTATATTTCTGTTTCTATAGGTGTACATCCTTGTTATACTTTTATATCCTTTTTTTGTTTAATTAACCTAACTTGTACCTTGTGAAGGTAAATTTTAGCTGCCTACTTAAAAGAAGTATTTGCAAGGTTCTTTCCCATTTCGACAAAGTTTGCCTATATGAATGACAATATTTGCACAAGAAAAAAAGGTCAAAATGATTTAATTAGGACTCTTTACTTCACAGTCCCTAATAAAACAACTTTCACAATCTACAATAAAAAAATCAACCCTTAAAAAGTTCTTTTAAGTTTGCAAATTGAAAAATGAGCAACTTATACACAACAATTTGCTTTTCAAAAATCACATCACGTTTGCCATTTAAAATGTTATGAAAGAATTCGCTTCTGTTACAATCCCTTTATACAAATTTTATATTGAGTTAAATTTCCCCAAAGAAACAAAGTAAAATTACATTCTCTAGGCCAAACATTGACACACATAGCAAGCATATAGCTCAATTCAAAACACAGAACTTTTGCGTGTATTCAGAGAACCCCATTATAAACTCCTCAAAGCTCTTCACACTAACTTTTCCAATTCGCAAAATTTCGTGCATCATTCCTGATGGCTTCACATCTCTTTCTATCTTTCTGTCTGTGTTTCGGCTAAACTATTGTCTGTGTGTTGCACAAATATTTTCCTCCATTAACCAGATTTTCGAAATTCCTTGAAAAAGCATTCAGAGCAGCAGCACATTGCACAAACATGGACCAGAATCGCAGAGCAGCACCATCATCATCCATCCTTAGGATATTCACTTAATGGAAGCTTGCTTCAGATGCAGGATATAACTTCAAACCCCCTTCATTCAGTTCGCTCATAGTTCTTCCTTCTCCAAAGGCATCGCATCAGATCGCAGGATGGAAGTTTAAAAGTGATGACGATGAATTATAGCAACGCATGTACAAAGGACTAACTCCCTCCAAAACTACGCCCGCTTCTCATAAAATTGCCACCAAAATTCTCGGAATAAACAAGTTATCTACCCGCAAGCGAAGCTACTTCATGGAGCTGCTTAGGCAATTCTTGGTGCGACTTTGTTGATGGCACAGACTAGGATCGGCGTAAACATATTCCTTGACTCTGTTGTGTTTCATAATTTATGGAAATATGGAACATGTGAGATTTTTGTGCACACATTCGTCACAACTATGGCACTTATTGATGTGACAGAAGTATGTCATGTGATACTCGAGATGAACATAGCTGACACTTCTCTTTATGCTAAACTAACATAGGCTCTTTGGCTTTACACAATTTTAGAATCTACAATCTTTACAATATTCTGTAAGCAAATAAAATCGATATATGTCAGAATTACACAAAATTTAATTCATTTCACGAAAATTACTATTGGGGAATATTATTCATGTGTAAATTGATTAGAAATTCATTTGGCAATATATTCCTTCACCTACCACGCCCTAACTTCAAGCATCGAAATGCAATCAGAAGAGATAAAATTGGTTCTTTAAACATTTTAAATAAGTTCCTTGGAGAGTTGTCTTGTTAGACATAAAATGGCAGGAAATAGAAAATTGTTATGCTTCTTGACCGGAATCAGGGGAATACCTGGATATGGTATTCCTTTGACATTCCATAAAGAAATATTTGTTGGAGCACGAGAATTCTGCTTAATTTATTAATTTTGTATTATATATCGAAAATAATCCTTAAGGGTTATCTTTTTACACGTAATACAACAATAATTAGTGATCCCGGTTTCTATCTGGGTCAATTTCAGAAACCTAAAAAATAGTTTTTGTCATAGCGGATAGATGGCTTTTTTTGTGTTGTAAGTGGTAAGGTAGTTTGAACTGCACTTGTAAGAAAAGGGACAGATAATGTTTGCAAACTAAACTAAAATAATGAAAGGTGTTATTATAATAGAGCTCTCTTTTTTATTTTTGTTTTCTTTTTCAAAAATTGTCTGCTTCGTTTCTTTTAACTTCAGTTCACACTACCTTACCATTTATAAAACAAAATAGCCTCCAAACGGCTATAATGACAATTAATTTTTGACATTCTGAAATTAACGAAACCTAAAATTCCAAATTGTGTAATGTTTTAACAAAAAACACAAACCCTGATACAAAAATCTAAATGATGGACTATTTTTTATAGTAAAATGATCATGTTTATCAATTTTAAAAATCAGGAGTTTTATAGCTGAATTTAAAACAGTTTAATTCGTTTAAGAAAAACGGCAACAATTCATAGCATAAACTCGCTTAAAATTAAATGCACGACTGGGCCGTACGAATTTGATAATGTATAAATCTATTCAAAATTATTTCCTGTATTTTAAGATTTGTAAATGCAAAAATATTTTGTTTTTAAAAATTAAAATCTAATTTGATTTCTCAAAAAAAACTTTAATTTTTCAAAATGTTCATTTGAACATCGTAAGAGCGTTTATCTAAATTAATTTTGTTTACAGTATCCCTCCTTAATTGTAATTTCCATTTGGTCAAATTTTTCGGTCAATTATTTGGGTGGTTCAATAAAAGGAGTTCCGTTTAATCGGCCAAACTGCTCAACTTTTCGATACAATATTCATCTAAATAAGTTCCACTGATATCGCGAAGATCAAAACAGAAATTAAAAATAAACGAACAAAAATGCAGGAAAATCAACTAAGCGAAGTGCCATTAAGCGGTAATTACTGTACATACAATTTTCAATTTCAGTTTTAAAATGTTTTAGTATGCATTTTTAGAGATTATAAACATACGTTTTACATTTCAATTTCGTGAATAAAAAAGAGGCTGGGATGCGACCCACACTGATAACTTCCCATTCCGTCTGTCGTTTTTACTTTTTTAAAAGTTTTTAGGTTTTGGTGTTGTTTTAAAAAAGTTGTCCGTTGATTTATTCTTAAAAATTCCAAACTACCAAACATTTTTGCATAATAAGGAAATAGTTATAATTTTTGTATGAAAAAACCTACTGTTTGATTTTTATAAAAAAAATGACTGAATGTCAAAGACAATATATCTGTTAGATAAATAAGTTTGAAGACCATATTTTTAATTTTTGAAACGATATTTAAGTCGGAAATCAATCTTTACAAAATTTTAGTAATGCTTTTTTTAGGTTTTTATTTTTTTGTAAAAAACTGTAAATTCGATTTTTCTCAAAATGAAACTGAGTGTTTTAAACAATAGTTTTTAAAAGATATCATTAGTTTAAAGTCAATATCTTAAAATCTTGAAAAGATATTTAAGTTGAAAATTAATTTTTATCAACTTTTGTTAATTTTTGTAACGTTTTTAATTTATTTCTAAAAAATGTCAAATCGTTTTTTCTCAAAATGTTACTGAACGTTAACAGCAAGTTTTGAAAAGATATTTGAGTCGAAAATCAATTTTTACCAACTTTTGTTAAATTTGTTGAGATATATTAATACAAACATTTTTTTATCTTGAAAGATGTCAAATGAGGAAACTAAAATGTTAGTTAAAATTAAAAAAAAATCTGTCGGTTTATTTTTGGATGGACGGAATTGAAAGACCTACTTTTTTAGACTCTCTACTATCCTTATGTCATGTGTGAATTAAATTCGAAATCTAGTTCCTAGTAACTATTGCAACATTTAACAGTCTTTCTTCCACTTAAGAGTGGTTGGGGGTGCTAGGTTCACTCCAAATATGAGAAAATTAACAAATAAATAATTGAGTACTCAAATTTAATTAAGTGAATTTGAAACAATTGTGTTCATTTTTTGGAATGGAAAAAATTATAAATAAAATATTTCAATAACCAACAAAAATCAAAGTACAACGATATTGATTGTAGTGACATTATTAAAAATTAAAATGTCAGTGGTGCAAATGTGGTAGAGGTGAAAAAACAAAGAATGGAAACATTCAGAAAATTAGTTGTTCTGGTCGATTAAATTTTATTTTTTACTTATGATCTTTTTTCCAAATAAAATATAACATATTTGAAAATTAATTTCAGGTATCCGAATAGTACCCGTGGCATGATGGTTAGTGCGCTGGACTGTCATGCTAAAGGTCTTATGTTCGATCTCCAACCGTGCCATCTTAAGTTTTTTTCGCGGGTACTGCCTCTTGCGAGCAAATGACAAATTCTCCAAGAGTAATTCTTGTCATGAAAAGTGCTTTCTCAAAATAGACGTTCGTATTCGGCTTTAAACTGTAGGTCCCCTCCATCGCTGCCAACAGTAAGCGCACACAAGTATGGTTGAGATTTGTAGAGCAATAGTCCCTACTTCTCTATATACTGCTGCGCCACTCAATTTATTTATTTTATTTATCCGAATATTTCAATCAGCCGAGTTTTTATCGAGGGAATTGATCTAAAGGAATATTTTCGACAGATAGTCTGAGATGAAAAAAGCTTTTATATTAAACACATTTGTCTCTTAAGCGGGTGTTACTGTGGGATTTATATTTTGAGATTATATTCATTCATATAGCTTAATTGAAGTAAAAAAGATTCCGGTTTTTGTTCTACATTTGAAAAAAGTTTAATATTTACCTATGAACCGATAATTATATGAATCATGAATGTGATTTAAAGATAAATGTTTAATGTTTGTTTATTTAACTATTGAAGCATATGATATGTCCAACTATACTTACTTTCTCTATTACATGATATTTTGTTGATTTTCTTTTTAATTATTCACTGATAGATTTTTTAAATTAACCTTAAATGTAGGCCTTTAATAAACGCTATCATATTCCCATGTAAACAAAATCAATCACCAAGATTCTTAATTTAAACTTCCTCGGCAGTGTACAAGAAAGTCTGGTATTCTTTCTCATTCTACAGTAATTTTCACGTTGCACCTAACGTAATGTATATTGACTCAACTCTAATGTACAACACCTCTTCATCCTCTTCCATGCAATGGTGCTATTATGGGCTTCCCTTCAATTTGGACATCTAAAAATACCACAACAGACTAATCAAAGTTTCCCCCAATTTATACAAAAATCTCTTCAATCTTCTCTTCAGATGTACCCATTCAGGGCACATCTCTCGTATATTCTTTATAGGTTGCAGTCTTCCAGCTCGCATTGTGTTTAGCCCTTCGCCCTTATGTGGTGCTCCTCTTTCTTAACAAACGAAAAAAAAAACATACAAAACGGAAAGGGAAACTGCCTTGGTGCATCATCGGTATAGTTCAGGAAACGAGCTCAATTACTAAAAACCCAACCCACCCATCAGCTCAGCGGCCAGCAATTGTGTCTGCTATACCGTTATTTTTGTATTCCGCCATGATGGTGGCTGGCTTTGGTTCTGAGTTTGAAATAATTTTTTTTTGTGTTTTGGTGGTTGGCGCACGACCGCGTTCATCTATTTTTGAACGTGCGAAGTGCGACTCCCAATTTTTGGGCTAAATTTAGAAACTATCCTGAATACTGAATGTGATGGGGTCTGGGGAATATTCTTGATTTTATGTAGTTTAGATTTTGGTGTCAGTGAATACGGAGTAGTTTGATTTACTTACAAATAATTTATAGTTCAGTGAAAAAATATGTTCTAGCAGACCAAGGTACCTACACCTTGATCGTGTTTAAGTGACCCAAAATATTTTTTGAGGTGAAAGTTTTTGTTGGCAAAAGCAGAAAGGTGTGTGTTCAATAAATATTCTACATCAAATAAGTGCTGTTATTTTAAATGTAATGGTAACATTGAGATATTTTTAAAAAATCGATGATTTGAAGATTTCAATAGTTTAAAAGTGTTTTTATAAAAATATTAAGTGAAGAAAAGAAATAATTAAATGTGAAATCCAAACTGAAAAAGTGGCGTACCCCGTTTTGTATTCAAAAACCTTGAGAGTAACAGGAATAATGTAAAATCTCTCACTTTTGAATTACCGTGATTTTTATAAACTCGAAACTAAAATATGAAATAGTTACATTTAGTAAGGGTATATAAAGCACACATTCACAAATAATGTAAGATTTTGAAAATCTTAATATCTTTTAAGGTATTGCTGAAGTTTAAATCACAAAACGTCAGAATTAAAGCCATGTTACGACAATTATATTTTTTGACACTGCAAATATAGGGTCTGCCAAATAACTTTTTTTTTGTAAATGATATAAAAACATTGGGTGTAGCTTCGGCTATGTGGCACGTAGCGCCGTCCTATTGAAACCAAATGTTGCCAATATCCTTCTTTTTAATTTTTGTGAACAAAAATTCGTTCAACAGGCCCGACAACGATTGTCATTGACTGTAACAGCCACTCCTTGCTCATTTTCGGAGACAAATGGCCAAATTATGCCTCTGCTGGACCAAAATCCGCACCAACAGTGCTCCAAATGCGACGATTTTGCTTGTTTACAAATCCGCTAAGATCAGTATGATGATTTTTTTTGTGGTAAAATAGGCATCTTCTCTAAGCGTTGTACCCAGAGTTGTTCAAGCGCATACACAACCATATTCATTCAGCGGAAGGATGAAACTAATTATCTGTCAAATAAGACGTGAGTTACCATTCACGAAATAAGCACTAGTTGAAAAAAAAACGTTAGATGGCGAACCCTATAAAAAGGTTTGTTTGTTTGCTTTCTTGCAGAAGCTATCAATGCTTAGAAGTGTTCAGATGAAAATTGATAATGCGTTACTTCGAATTATGTGCCTACAATTTTAAAAATTGACAAGTGACTCTAATGTCAGTCGTAATGTCAAAGTGATTGATGGAATAGATGACAGTGACCTTACATTTTTATTTTTCTAACTTCTATTAGAATATGAATTTTGTATAAAAGTTATTGGTCTTTTTTTAGAATGCAAGACAATTCCTGGTACCGGGCTACTGGTCACCCATTTAAGGACCCCATTCTAGTTATAATCACCTTTGCTGCTATTATAGGATCGTTTTCGTTGCTGTGCGGTTTTGTGTTGCTGTGCATGGTTTCGAAAACTCTTAATAACGAAGTTTCTGAAGCAGTTCTTCTAGTTGGTATGTTATATCTCAATAATAAATTCAATTTAACTATTTTTTGATCAATAATAGGAATGGGTTTTTTTATAACATCCATGTCGTACGTGACTTGGAAAATCACCAACAAAAGACGAATTGAACAAATGATTCTGGCCATGAAGGAAGACATGGACATCGTAGTTTGAAAAGATCCTCTTATAACACATACATTGCCTATATTCACATAATATCCTCTCTTTCACATACATATAGAAAATATTTATTTAATTTATTTACTTAGCTAATATTTCGAATAAAAGACTGATATTTTTTTGTTAAACGACTTCATTTTTGTTCTGCTTGAACCGAACTAATTGACCTCTTGAAGAATATAATTCGCATTCAGAATTTGAGACTCTTTATTTATACCCACTCTCCTCTCTGTCCATCCCCGAAAAGTACACTCAACTCAAATTCATCCACTTGCTTCTACAATGTAATAATAATTCCTCTTAACAAGAAGGCAAAGCTCATAACCTTACAAATACATCTTAGTGAATTTGGAGTCTATCCAAGAAATCCTAGAAAACCTCGCTATCCTTCCTTCAACTCCGCTTGCTCGTCCTGGAGCTGGTATAGAGTCGTTGTCGTCGTCGTTTCGTCCTCTCATCCTCGTCCTTGTCTTCGTCCTTACCATTGCAGCACTTTCAAATAATGTTGTCGAAAATGGAGAAAGTGAATTTAGGTCCAAGAATCAACGAACCATCAAGCTGAGACACCATTCTTTAGCAAGGACATTTTTTTTTATTAGCCCGCTTAAGATGATGCTTTGTAGAACATTTTGCTTGTCATAGCTGCAACAAAAAACACGACACGAGATTATAATAGAGAGATATACAGCTACTTCTACAGATATTCTATGATAAGTAAGTACGGGGGAAGTGGCGAACATTTTAAGTATCACAAGGAACAGGAAATTCCTTTTCCATGTCATATCCTCTGAAATTGATTTTTAGTTTGCATGTCCTTGTGTGCATCAGTATTCAGAATTGGTACTCATATATTTACCTGATGGTTGAAGAAATATGGCAAAAATGCAGCAGATATCTTAGTTTAAGGTTGGTTGTGAGTTTTGAGTGAAAGGATGTTTTTTTGTGTATATAAATCAAAAAATAAATAAAACTACCTTTGCTATACATATGTTATTTGTATGTATGTAAGTACCTCAAGCATGCCATTCATGTTTTTCAACAAAATATTATATTAAAAATATTTTCGAGATAAAAGGAGGTTTTTTTCAGATTAAGGAAATTGAAAAACTGATGCCTTTGAATGGAAAGGAATAAGTTGACGTATTATAGAATTTGATTTGAATAAAGGTTGTTAAACTTTGTAGAGATGAATGAGGTTATTATAATTTTAATTTTAATATTTTGCTTAAGGTTCGAAATTCGTATAGACCGGTGATTGATTTCGTGGTTTGAAAGGAATTCAATTTCGCCAAAAAAATTATTTTCTTTGTAACAGTGGATTTGAAGATTGCAAATTTAATTGGATCCAAATATAAATCGAAATACAGAAGTAACGAATTATTAACCTGTAGCCGTTGCGGTTTTCATTCAAGAAAAATCTGGTAATGCTTAACTATAGGAATTAACTGGTAGCAGATCTCTAAGTTTTCAGTGCTTTGTTAACTTCAATAAACAAAACCAGCAGTAGTTTGTTGATTCCAATTAAAATTCACTTTTCACATTAGTTTCTTCCTGTTGGTTGTTTAAACTTCAAGACGACTCTTCGAATGGACATTGTTATAGTCCTTAACTTTCCTGCCACCAGTATCGGACTTTAAGCGGCCAGTGTCGTAGGTCATCGGTCATCCTTGTGATCAACATAGTCGTTGTCTTCAAAAATCATTTTATTCCTCTAAAGAGTTTATATGTAGTAAGAACGACAAGAAGTCCAGAGTATAGTCATTTAAAGTTTAAACCTAATCATCCTTCTTTCTATAGTGTCCTGTGTGGCCTGCCGGCCGGCGTCAACTTCAGTCAAAGTTTTCCCATTATTTTCTTTTTTCTTCTTTTTTCCTTCCAACTTTAGGGAAATAATGCATAACCTCTATTCAGTTAGATAGTTGCAAACAGACAGAGGTCAATGCAGTGCAATGGTGCAATGCAAACCAATGAAGCCTATTTGCGGTAGGTATGCAAGTTCAAACTTTGTCCGGAATCACGATACATATGTAGTGTAGGTAACGGTAGGTGAACCAGTACCGTTCTTGTGCGTAGAATAGTCAAGGAAGAAGTTTCGCTAAAGGGACTTTGTACGTCGCTCGTTTCACAAATAATGATTCAAAAGTTCAATGAAAGGTAAATAATCGAGATGGTGGAAGATTTGGAAATATTGAGAATATGTGGAAAGAATTTATGTTTACTTCAACATCGAAATATTTCTGCATTTTTGAACTTCGGAAAATACAAGTTAGCAGTAACAGTAAAACCCACTTAAACGACACATAATTACACAAGTTTGTCGCATTTGAAAAAACTGTTTTTTTTTTTTTATAATTTACAGGCACTCAAGGGGTTATTTGTACCCATTATATGTTTATATTTAAACACAGTGCAAACATTAGGAAAATAGGGATGGATTTTAAATAAGTTACCTGTGCGCATTTGTCTTAAAGTTCTGAAGATCAAAATGGGAAGGAAAAACAAAGTTGGCTAAAGCATTCC